>NW_006922952.1:87675-89011 GCF_000298275.1 Orycteropus afer afer | reverse complement strand
ATGGACACTGGGAGGAGGTAACTATGGGGAGGAAGTGGGAGGGGAGCTGCTGCATTGTAAATTTTGGTCAATGACATGAGACAAAGTCTATGTGAACTGCTGTATGAAAAGTGAATTTACTCTGTAAATCTTCACCCAAATCCTAATAAAAAAAAGAAAGAAAGAAAGAAAATCCCCCAAGCTATTTTCCAAGGAACCAAGGCAAAAGGGCACATAAAGGAATTCATTGAAGCACACAGAACAGTTCAATATATGACAGTCAATCAATCAATGTATTACATCTCATTAATAAATAAAGGAGAGGAAAGCCATGTGGTCCTCCATATAAACCTAGGAAAAAGTATTTGAGGAAAGTCAACACCCTTACATGATAAAACACTAAATGAGCTAAGAATAGAAAGGAAGTTCCCCAACATGATCAGAGGCATAAATGCACACCAGAACAAAATGTCACCTAGTCCTGTGCCATCCTCACAACAGTAGGTATGTTTGAGCTCACTCTGGCAACCACTGTGTCAAACCCTCTCATTGAGGGACTTCTTCCTTTTCATTAACCCTCTACTTTACCAAGCATGATTTCCTTTTCCAGGAATTGGTCCCTCCTGATAACATGTCCAAAGTAAGCCAAGAAAAAAAAAAAAAAAAGTCTCTCAAGAGGTTCCAGTAAGATGGCTGAATAGCCAGACAAACAACACAGACCCTCTTTGATAAAGAAAACAGGAACCAATTAACACAGAGACACAGAAGATAATCCTGGAGCCCTGAGTTTTGAAAGGAAGGACACAGAAGTAGACTAAACTCCAATTAGTATAAGTACCTGCATGAAAACACCAAAAAAGGAGACATATGGACTGTTAGCAATCCTGACGGCATGAACAGATTGGATATTGTCAAGTGGTGTTAGGACCTAAGGATTAACATAAAAATCGGCCCTGCTAGTCAGGGGCTGCATGGAGGATTGCACTGGTGGCTGGCTGGTGAATAAAAGGGGAAGAAGCAAAGAGGGAGACAGCCTGAGCTGTAAACTTTTGTCTGTCCAGGGGGCACAGCCATTTTGAACATTTACAAGCAGGTCGACCATTTTGGATATTTAAAGTGACAGCATTCTCTCAGATTTCAGTGACCCAAGAATAAGCTCCACTTGCCAGGGACCTCAAGGACATTCCAGATCCTGAGGACTGGAAAGGTGCGACAATCCCCTTGCTACTTTTATATCCCACACCCTCTTGATGAACAGAGGTGTGGCCATCCCTCACTCCCACCAACCTTCTGGGCCAGCAGGAATTGCACCCCAGTCTGTGTGCTCTGGTGGAGCCTGAGTGCCCTGCACCACCCC
>NW_006922952.1:83194-87386 GCF_000298275.1 Orycteropus afer afer | reverse complement strand
TTTCTTTTGGCTGTTTAAAGTATTTCTTTAAATATTTTCTCTCATGTCTTGCCTTTCCTCTGTTGTTTTTCTTTCTTTCTTTCTTTTTTCTCTTTTTCGTGATTGTTCCTATTGCTTATGTGGTGTATGTTTTTTGTCCTCTTGCTTTTAATTTTTTATGCTTTTTCGATTGTTGTTTTTGTCTGACTGGGAGACAGCAACCATGCCCATACAACACAGCCATACCCATACCTCCTGCAGCTCCACTTACTGAGTGAGAACCACCACTTCCTTCTTCATCAACTGGCCATTGACACATGACCACCAATAAGAGCCTTACTCACCCTCAACTGCCCTTCACAGTTACCAGAGACCTGTGCAGGCACTCTCATTCTCTATCAACCCCATCAGGAGACAGGTGGTGAGTGCATAAGTGCTGCTAACTAGTGAATGGAGAAGCACACTCCCCTGCTTACTCAGATACATTAAATAAATAAATAAATAAATAATGACCAATGAAAATCATGGTCAAATCAATCCAACATACAATCACTAATTAAATATAAATACAACAAAGTCACAATGTCTCAGAGACAACAAATGATGACAGTCCACACAAAGAAGCAAGATAAAGCAGGCAAGGGACCAGGATACAGACACAGAACACATTTCTGAGGAAGAAGCAGCACTGGAACTCCCTGATAAGGAATTATATTTAGGTAATTTTAATGGAGTGAGAGACAGATCAAGCAAAACACTGACAAAATTAAGGAAAAGCAAGAAAAACCTTAGAACAATTTTGGAAGAAAAACCAAAAACTAAATGACAAAATAAATGAAAAATTAGGAGTGATACAAAATCTACAGATAGAAATCCAGAAGATTAATACTAAATTTTCAGAAATAGATATATTGAAAGGGTAAAGGTGTACAATCAACAAAGACAATTAATGAGATTAAAGACAAATACCTGAATGCTTCTTTGGAAAGGGATGAATCAGAAAATAAATTTTAAAAAAATTAATAAAGCCTAAGATTCATGTGGGATACTATCAAACAGAATAACCTGTATGTAATCAGAATTCCAGAACAGGAAGAGAAAAAGAAAACCACTGAGAAAATTGTCCAAGATTTGTCAGAAGACAACTTCCCTGATACAGTAAATTATGAGACTACATTCATTCAGGGAGTCTAATGACCCCAAACAGGATAGACCCCAAAAGAAAATCACCAGGACACATCATCATCAAACTCACCAAAACCAAAGACAAAGAAAGAATCCTGGAAGCAGCACAAGAAAAATGAAAAGTTACCTACAAAGGGCATCCAACAAGACTAAGCTCTGATTTCTCAGCAAAAAGCATACAGGTGAGAAGGCAATGATATGGTATATATAAAACCCTGAAAGAAAATTTTCCAACCAAGAATTACATATCCAGCAAAATTATCCCTCAAATACGATGGTAAAATTAGGAGAATTCCAGATAAGAAGAAATTAAGGGAATTTGTTAAAACCAGACCAACTTTGCAAAAGATACTAAGGGGAGTCTTTGAACACAAAACCAGTAATAGCAAACAACAACTAATCATTAATACACAAGATGACATACACTAGAAACCAAGCCAGTTATGGAAGTATCCAAAGTAAAATAAGCTTACAAGATTGTAAGTAGGGAATCAGAGAGAACAATTGGCAAATGAGGACAACTACAAACCAAACAGAGGGAAAAAACAGTGTAGCTCCATAAATTGCAAGAGAGTTGCACAATAGAATAGACTGTTCTAAACTCAGGGAGTAAATTATAAATCACAGGATAACCTCAAAGAAAAATGATAAACTTTCCTATAATAATAAAAAGAGGACAAGCACAAATATTTAGCAAACACTAAAACAACAGCAATGAAGGAAATAATAACACAGTTTATAAACAACATGAACTCAGCACAGAAAATTATATGGAACAAAGTAATGAGGAACACCACAAAACAACACATAACAAAATGAGAGCAACAAATCCACACTTGTCAATAATTACACTGAATGTCAATGGATTAAATGCACCACTCAACAGATGGACAGTTGCAGACTGGATAAGAAAACATAGCCCATCAATATGCTGTCTACAAGAGACACTCTTTAGAAAGAAAAAAAAATAGACTAAACATAAAAAGTAGCAAAAAGATATATCAAGCAAATGGCAATCAAAAAAGAGCAGAGGTGGCAATATTAATTTTTGATCAAATTGACTTTAAGACAAAAGCTGCCATAAGAGACAGGAAAGGTCATTATATAATGATTAAAGGATCAATTGAACAAGAAGATATAACCATAATAAGTATCTATGGATCCAATGAAAGAGTCCCAAATAACATAAATCGGACTCTAACAGAAATAAAAATACAAAAAGATGACTCCACAGTCAGTAGGAGACTTTAGTACACCACTTTCAATGAAGATAGAACAACTGGAAAGAAACTCAACAAAGATGCAGAAAAGCCAAACAATACAATAAGCCAACTTCTTGTTGACATCTACAGAGCACTTCACCCAACAACAGCACAATATGCATTCTTTCCCAGTGTACATGGAACATTTTCATGAAAGATCCTATGTTATGCCATAAAGCAAGCCTTAATATGTTTAAAAACACTGAAATATGGCAAAGCATCTTCTCAGATCATAATGCTATCAAATTAGATACAAACAATAGAAACATCAATGGAAAAAGAGCAAACAATTGGAAATTGTACAAAACCCTCCTTAAGAATGACTGGGTAACAGAAGAATCAAAAAATGAACCAAAAAATTCCTTGAATCAAATGAGAATGAAAAAACTACACACCAAAACCTTTGGGACACAGCAAAAGTAGCGATCAGAGGCCAATTTATGCACACATCAAAAATTAAGAGTTAAAATCAACATCTTAAACCAACATTTCCAACAATTAGAAAAAGAACAGCAAGAAAAGCCTACAGTCACCAGAAGTAAATAAATAATAAAGAATCAAGCAGAAATCAATTAAATAGAAAAACAGAAAGACATAAAAAAATTACCAACAAAACAAAGTCCTAAATCTGATGGTTTCACCAGAGAAATCTACCAAACATTCAAAGAAGAGACCCCAGTCCTACTCAAACTACTCTAGAACATGGAAAAGGATGGACTCCTCCTGAATTCATTTTATGAAGCAAGCATAACCTTGATACCCAAACCAGGCAAAGACATTGCTAAAAAGGAAAACTACAGACCAACATCCTTCATGAATATAAATGCAAAAATCCTAGCCAACAGACTCCAACAATATCAAAAAAATAATACATTATGACCAAGTGGGGTTCATACCAAGTATGTAAGGATGGTTCAACATAAGAAAAACAATCAAATGTCATCCATCGCACAAATAAAACAAAAGAAAAGAACCACATGACCATAACAATCGATGCAGAAAAGGCATATGATAAAATCCATCACCTATTCCTGATAAAAAACTCCCAGAAAAACAGGAATAGGAGGGACATTCCTCAGCATAATAAGGGCATATAAGCAAAACCAACAGCCAACATTATTCTCAATGGAGAGAGACTGAAACCATTCCCTTTGCAAACAAGAACCAGACAAGGACACCCTCCATCTCTGCTTCTATTGAACAATGTACTGGAGGACCTAGCAGGGCAATAGGCAAGAAATGGAAATTTAAGGCATCTAATTTTGTAAGGAAGACATAAAACTATCCCTATCTGCTGATCCTATACGCAGAAAATCCGAGACTCAGTGAAAAAACTATTGGAACTAATTGAGACATTCAGCATAGAGGCAGGACACAAGATCAACATCCAAAATCAGTTAGATTCCTCTACACCAGCAAAGAGATTGATGAAAAACAAATCAGGAAATCAATACCATTAACAATAGCTACCAAAAAAATAAAATGCTTGGGAATAAATGTTACCAGGGACACAAAAGACCTGTACAAAGAAAATATAAAAGACTACTTCAAGAAATCATAAGAGAGACATTATGCTGAGTGAAATAAGTCAATCACAAAAGGACAAATATTGTATTGGTCCGTTATTTGAAGAGTCAAGGAAACGCTTATCTATGGAAGGTTGAGGGTTCCGGCAAGATGTTGGACTAGGCAGAAAGACTGCACAACCCTCTTCAACAAAGAAAAGGGAAACCAATTAACACAGACACAGAAGATAATCCTGGACC
>NW_006922952.1:78884-81677 GCF_000298275.1 Orycteropus afer afer | reverse complement strand
GCTTCCAGCCAAGCAGTAGACAGGCATACTAGTTGAGCATTTACCTGAGGTAGATACACTGCTTGGAGAGAACAAGCAAGAGAGAAAGAAGGGCTGCTCAGGCAGAGGGAGACAGCTCAGGGGGTAGGAGTGCATGGAGCGGTAGACACAGGGAAGAGGTAATTATCGGGAGGAAGTGGGAGAGGAGATGTTGCATTGTGCTAAATTGTGGTCAATGTTATGAGACAAAGTGTATGTGATCTGCCGTATGGAAAGTGTATTTGCTCTGTAAATTTTCACCCAAATCACAATAAAAAAAATTAATAAATAAAAATAAAAAATCATAAGAGATCCACCTAAACAGAAGAACATACCATGCTCATGGACAGGAAGATTGAACATTGTGAAAATGTCAATTCTACACAAAGAGATCTACACATTCAATGCAATCCCAATCCAGATCCCATCAACATTCCTTAAAGATATGGAAAAATCAATCACTAATTTTATGTGGAAAGGAAAGAGACCTCGGATAAGCAAAGCACTATTGAAGAAGGAGAACAAAGTAGGAGGTCTCACACTCCCAGATTTCAAAACTTATTATACACCCACAATAGTGAAAATTGCCTGGTATTGATATGACAGACACATAGACCAATGGAGTAGAATTGAGAACCCAGAAATAGATCCATGAACCTGTGGTCAACTGATTTTTGACAAAGGGCTGAAATCCATTACATGGGGAAGAGACTGTCTGTCTGTTTAACAAATGGTGCTGGCAAAATTGGATATCCATATCATACTTTGATCCTGATGGATCAAAGACTTAAGTGTGAAACTTAAAACTATAAAGTTCCTCAAGGAAAAAATCAGGGCAAATTTATTTATGAATTATATATGGCATAAATAGACTATCAAGCATAAAACAAAATACACAAACAGCAGAAGATAAACTAGATGAATGGGACCTTCTAAAAATTAAATTTTTATGTGCTTCCAAAGACTTTTTCAAAAAAGTCAAAAGAGAACCTACAGATTGGGAAAAACTATTTGGTACCAACCAAATCTGACAAGGGACTTATCTCTAAAATTATAGAAAACTCCAACATCTCAACAACAAAAAGATAAATAATCCAATTAAAAAATCAGCAGAAGACATAAATAGACACTTCACCAAAGAGGGTATTCAGGCAGCCAACAAACACACGAAGAAATGTTCACGATCATTAGCCATTCAAAAAAAAACCAAACTAACTGCCATCGAGTTGGACCCGACTCACAGTGACCCCTCCCTGGGTTTTCAAGGTGGTATCACTATGGGACTAGATTGCCCAACCTTCCTTCCAAAGAGTGGATGGAAGATTTGAACTGCCAGCCTTCTGGTTTACAGTCAAATGCCTTAGGCACTACACCTCCAGAGCTCATAGATACAAATCCAAACAACAATGAGATACCATCTTGCCCCAACACTAGTAGTAAAGTTCAACAAGACAGAAAATAACAAATGTTAGAGAAGATGTGGAGAGATTGGGACTCTCATACATTGCTGGTGGGACCGTAAAATGATACAACCACTATGTAAAGCAGTATGGTGATTCCTTAAAAAGGATGGAATTAGAAAATCCATTTGACCTAGCAGTCCCATTATGAGGTATGTATCTTAAAAGAAGTGAGAGCCATGACAAGAACAGATACATGCACACCCATGTTCATCACAGCAATATTTACGATACCAAAAAGATGGAAACAACCTAGGTGTACCCATCAACAGAGGTATGGATAACCAAACGATGGTACATACACACAATGGAATACTGTGCAACCCTAAAGAATAACATAGAATCTGCAAAACACCACATAACATGCATGAACTTGGAAGACATGTTGAGTGAAATATGTCGATCACAGAAGGACAAATCTTGTATTAGTCCATTATTGTAAAAAGTCAAGGAAAGGTTTATATGTGGAAGGAAATTTTCTTTGTTGGTTACCAGGGGTGGTACAGGAGGGGAGGGAACACTTAGATATTATTGATTTGGGTGAAGGCAAGGGCATTGTACCAAATGTAAGTGATCAAAATGGTGCAGTAAGCAAGAGGAAGACATAGAGAAGTGCATGGGAGGTACAGACAACAAAGATGAACCCTTCTGCACATACAGTAGTGCATTGTCAGTGATGGGAAACAATGATCTATGGGTGGATAGATGGGTGAACAGGCTGAACTATTAGGTATGTTTCTGCAGGGGTAATGCACCCATGGCCATGTACAGGGTTGACAGACAATGTTTCCACAAGTGTATTTGTATGTTTTATAAGAATTTCCAGGTATATAGTAGAGTTGAAAAGGGACAGGGTTGCAGTCACTTTTTGGCCATAGCCAGCTACCCAGAGGGAACAAGTAGTTGGACCTGTGGGCTTGGGACCATGGTCACAGGGGACATCAAGCCCAATTGGCGTAACATACTACACAAAAACATTTTTCCACATCCTACTTTGGCGAGCAGCAACTGGGATCTTAAAAGCTTGCAAAGGGCCATGCAGATGCAACAATGGGTCTCTCCTCATCCAGAGCAAAGACAAATGAAGAAAACCAAAGACACATGGAAACAATTAGTCCAAGAAACTGGTACATCATGAGATCTTCAGGCTATACGACTATGAGACCAGAAGAACTAGATGGTGCCTGGCTACCACTGCCAAACACTTTGTTGTTGTTGTTGTTATGTGCCGTTGAGTCGGCCCCGACTCATAGCGACCCCTCCTTGGGTTTCTGAGGCAGTATCACTACGGAAGTAGGATTGCCAAACACTAGGA
>NW_006922952.1:76288-78784 GCF_000298275.1 Orycteropus afer afer | reverse complement strand
ATATCCTGGATAAAGTAGGATAACAATGTGGAACAAAACCCAAAATCATAAAAAAAAAAAAAAGGCAGGGGGAGGGAAACCTGGTTTCCTGATCTGATAAAGCCTGGTGGAACCCCTGAGACTACAGCCCCTAACTGCCCTTCAGGTCTGGAATTGAACCCACTCCTGTTTGGCTTCCAGCCAAATGAAAGACAGACATATGAGCTAAACATTTACATTAGGTAGATGCACTTCTTGGAGAGATCAATCATAGGAGAATAGAAGGGCTGTGTATGCACAGGGAAACAGCTCGGGGGGCAGGAGTGCATGTGAAGGAAGGACACAGGGAAGAGGTGGCTATGTGGAGGAAGTGGCAGGAGAGCTGTTGCATTTTGGGAGATTGCAGTCAATGTCATGAGACAAAGTATATGTGAACTGCTGTATGGAAGGAGAATTTGCTCTGTAAACTTTCACCCAAATCACAATAAAATTAAAAAAAAAAAAAAGTTTCTCTATCTTCACTTTAAGATGGATACATACAGAAATACAGTTATGTATATATACATTGGTTAGCATATGAACATGTATTTCCTCTGTCTTTTGGCCATGAAGGCCTAAAATCAATGACATCCCAGTAGCAATGAACATACCCAGAGGCCAGATCTGGTTCCTAAGATCATTTTCCAATAAAAGAACAAGGGTTCTTTGGGGAAACAGTTAATTCCAGTTCTGTGACAGGAAATATATAATATGAGAGTGGAGCATCTGGTATTGCAAGAAACTAAGGAAGTGTATTCAAAAAACACAAAAAACAACTACAATGATGAGGGGTATGTTGAAAGGACACATAAGCCAACTGATAGAGCTCCTAATGACCAAAGCTGGAAAAATATAAGGAACAAATAATGCAATGTTTAATTATAACCAAAATATAAAATGTTGTTGTTGGTAGGTGCCGCCAAGTCGTGTCCAACTCATAGTGACCCTATGCACAGCAGAACAAAACACCGCCCCATCCCATGCCAGCTCCATGATCCTTGCTATTCTTGAGCCCATCACCACAGCCACTGCATCAATCCATCTCACTGAAGGCCTTCCCCTCTTTCGTCAACCCTCCACCTTACCAAGCATGACATCTTTCTCCAGGGAATGGCCCCTTCTGATAACATGACCAAAATAGGTGAGATGAAGCCTGGCCATTCTTGCTTCCAAGGAACATTTTGGCTGCACTTCCTGCAGAACAAATCTGTCAGTTCTTTAGCAGTCCACGGTACTTTCGGCATTCTTTGCCAGCACCACAACTCAAAAGCATGAATTCTTCTTTGGTCTTTCTTATTCATTGTCCAGAGCGAGGAAGCAGCAGCAGGGATACAGGTAACTGGAGGGACCCAGGCCCCACCGTCCATACCCACCAAACAGCTGGAGACCGGGAAAAAGGAGAGAAAAGCCACGGGGACCCAGACACAGCAAGGAAGCAGCAGCAGGGATCCAGATAAGGGTAGGGACCCAGGTCCCACCCACCAAGTGGCAGGGGAGCAGGGCAAAGGACAGAAAAGCCAGGGGGACCAGGACAGAGCAAGGAGCAGCAGCAGGGATCCAGGTAACATCCTTAAGTTCATATGGATATAAATAAAATGACTGAATAAATAACTGGAGAATAGAAAAATTTTTCCAACTGAATTACAAATAATGTATGTATAATATATTATACATATATTATACCTCACCTACAAGGAGTTGCACATAATTCCTTACCCTTAAGTTTAGACTGTTCATAATGACTAATTCCTAAATAGTGTTGTTGCTGTTAGGTCCTGTAGAGTTGTCTCCAACTCATAGCAACCCTCTGTACAGCAGAACAAAACACTGCCTGGTCCTGTGCCAGCTTCACAATCGTTGCTATACCTGAGCCCATCTTCATAGCCACTGTGTCAATCCATCTTGTTGAGAGCCTTCCCCTTTTTTGTTGACTCTCTACTTTATCAAGCATGATATCCTTCTCCAGAGAACGGCCCCTTCCACCAACATGACCAATTTAGAGAGACAGAATCTGGCTATTCTCACTTCCAAAGGAGCATTCCGGATGCACTTCTTCAAGGACAGATTTGTTAGTTCTTTTAGCAGACCATGGTACTTTCAGCATTCTTGGCCAACACCACAACTCCAAAGCATCAACTCTTCTTTGGTCTTCATTGTTCATTGTACAGCGCTCAAATGCATATGAGACCACTAAACATGCTGTGGCTTGGATTAGGTGCATCTTAGTCTTCAAGGAGACATGCTCTTCAGCACTGTAAAGAGGTCTTTTGCAGCACATTTGCCCAATGCAATACATCATATGATGTCTTAACCGCTGCTTCCATTGGTATTGATTATAGAACCAAGTTATATGAAGTCTTTGACAACTTCCATCCTTCCTCCATTAATTGTGATGCTGCTTATTGGTCCAGTTATGGGAATTTTTGCTTCGTTTATATTGAGGTGTAATCCATACTTCAGACTGTTGTTGTTGTTGTT
>NW_006922952.1:55317-75548 GCF_000298275.1 Orycteropus afer afer | reverse complement strand
GGAATCACCTTTTTTTGGAATGGATACAAATATGGATTCCTTCCACTCAGTTGGCCAGATAGTTGTCTTCCAAATCTCTTGGCATACCCAAGTGAGTGCCTCCAACAGAGTGTCTGTCTGTTGAAATATTTCAGTGGGTATTCCATCAATTCCTGGAGCCTTGTGTTTTGCCAATTCCTTCAGTGGAGCTTTGACTTCTTCCTTCAGTACCATTGGTTCTTCAACATATGCCACCTCCTGAAATGGATGAATGTTGACCAGTTCTTTTTGGTACAGTGACTCTGTGTATTCCTTCCATCTTCTATTGATGTTTCCTGCATCATTCAATATATTGCCCATAAACAAAACATAAAACCTAACTCACTGCCATTGAATCAATTCTGAATCATAGCAAGCCCTCCTTGGGTTTCCGAGGCAGTATCTCTACTGAAGTAGATTGCCCAGTCTTCCTTCCAAGGAGTGGCTGGTGAGTTTGAACCGACAGCTTTCTGGTTAGCAGTCAAATGCTTTAGGAACTATGCTACCAGAGGTCCTATATTGCCCATAGAATATTTAAATATTGCAAATCGAGGCTTAAATTTCCTTTTCAGTTCTTTCAGCTTGAGAAATGCCAATTGTGTTCTTCCCTTTTGGTATTCTAACTCCAGGTCTTTGCACATTTGATTATAATAACTGACTTTGTCTTCTCAAGCTGCTCTTTTAAATCTTCTGTTCAGTTCTTTTATCTTGTCACTTCTTCCAAATGCTTTAGCTACTCTCCATCCAAGGGCAAGTTTCCGAGTCTCTTCTGACATCCATTTTGGTCTCTTCTTCCTTTCCTGTCTTTTTAATGACCTTTTGCTTTCTTCATGGATGATTTTCTTGATGTCATCCCACAATTCCTCTGGTTTTTGGTCACTGGTGTTTAATGCATCAAATTTATTCTCTAGATGGTCTCTAAATTCAGGAGTGATGTAATTAAGGTCATAGTTTGGCTCTTGTGGACTTCTTATAATTTTCTTCAGCTTCAACTTGAAATTGCATATGAGCTGTTGATTGTCTGTTCCAAAATCAGCTCCTGGTCTTCTTTTGGCTGATAATATCGAGCTTCTCCATCACCTCTTGCCACAAATATAGTCAATCTGATTCCTGTGTACTCCATCTCATGAAGTCCACATTTGTGTTGCTGAAAAAAGGTATTTACAATGATTAAGTCATTATTGGTCTTGCAAAATTCTATCATGCTATCTCCAGGATTATTTCTATCACCAAGACCAAATTTTCCATCTTCCTGTGATTCTTCTTTGTTTCCAACTTTGGCATTCCAATCACCAGTGATAATCAACACATCTTGATTTCATGTTCAGTCAATTTCAGACTGCAAAAGTTGGTAAAATCTTCAATTTCCTCATCTTTGGCTTTGGTGGTTGTTGTGTAAATTTGAATAATAATAGTATTAACTGGTCTTCCTTGTAGGCATATTATCCTATCACTGATAGGATATTATCCTACCACTGACAGCACTGTACTTTGGGATAGATCTTGAAATATTCTTTGTGATGATGAATGCCACGCCATTCCTCTTCAATTTGTCATTCCCAGCATAGTAGGTCATATACTGATTCAAAATTATCAAAACCAGTCCATATCAGCTCACTAATACCTAGGATATTGATCTTAATGCACTCCATCTCATTTTTGACAACTTCCAAGTTTCCTAGATTCATACTTCATACACTGCATGCTCTAATTATTAATGGATGTTTGTAGCTGTTTGTTCTCATCTTGAATAGTGCCAAATCAGCAAACAGAGGTCCCAAAAGCTTTACTGTATTCACATCATTAAGGTCAGCTCTACTCTGAGGAGGCAAGTCTTCCCTGGTTATATTTTGAGTGCCTTCTGACCAGAGGGGCTAATTTTCTGGCACTACATCAGATATTGTTTCAGGGCTATTCATAAGGCTGAGTAAGGGAGCTATAAGGACAATTCTTTGAGAAGTGGATGACCTCTTCCTTCTTCTGAGTCTGTGTTAGTAACTACCACATTATGAAAAACTGACAGACAAGTTCATCTTCCTTAGCTGTTCCAAACTGCTCCACTCACTTCCTGTTCTCCCTCAGCTGCTCTGAACCCATCACCCTGGCTCACTTCCTTCCCAGCCCTGCTTAGGCTGCTCTGAACTTACCACATCATCTCACTATCTTCCCGAGCCTCCTCAGGCCACTTGGAACCTGCTGTGCCACCTCTAGAGTAATGTACTCTGAAGAGTACAGTAATGGAAAAAGTATAGTAGAAGAATATGGTGCACTGAATTACTTGGTATGGCTTTCCCAGCAGTGGTCTTGTTAGGGAGTTAGTAAGAGCAGGTATAATGGAAACGGACACAGGAAGAGCAGGTGTAAGGGAAACAGCCAGCTGAAAATGTCCTAACCAAAGTTCCTAACCAACTGTAACTAGGGCTACAATTGCATCAAGAGGAGCAAACCACCAGCTAAACCACCAGCGAGATGGGGAATTCTAACCCACAACACACGTGCACTAAAGAAAAAACACGCTATTTATTAACCTTAAAATTCATTATTAACTTTAAAATTCATTATAATGAAATTATAGCATTGCAGTTACTGGTCGACATTGACTTGAACAAGCTGGATCCTGTGAAAAACATGCACAATAACCCAAGAGTTATCTAGTCCCTAAGTGTCAATCAAGCTAAACCTCCCACCCCAAAAGGAGGAGCAAAAGGAGAGTTCAGAACAGTACCAGGAAACAAAATAGAATAAAAAGAGAGATGTTAACCACCCCTAGGGCTCCCTACTGCTTTTAGAGGATGCCCATTCTTGTCTATGACAACGTATCAATAAACTTTGATTTCCTTGTTGCTTAATTCACGTTTTTTTCATAAATTCTTTTGTGGTGGAAAAACAAGGACTGAGGAGCAAAACCCCTGAAGTTAACATTCTGATGCCATGACTTGGATAAAGTAAGATGTCTCCTCACCATTCTAGGCTGGATGAGATAGCTAAGCATTGGGATTTTTTGGCCTGGGAGTCCTCTCCACAATTTCTTGAATATCAGAGGCACTTTGAACCCCTGTGTACGTCTTGCACCCAAGAAAAATGTTGTCTCTGTGTTCAGAGGACAGCCCTTCTATCACTGCTAACAAACTTGGATTTCAATTCTTCTCGGCCTTAAAGCATCCTAACTTAGCTTGCCAATTTGCCCACCTTCAAAGGGGCCACTGGTCCTCTATATTTCAGTATCAGCTGTTGCTTTCCCTCTCAGAACAACAAGAGGCATGCACCCTTACCGTCCTCACACTCAAATCGTTTTTCTGGTGGTTATGCCACCTGATCCATTTGAATCCGTTCCAAAAGGGACCCCAGGGCTCATTGCTAGAGACAACACATAGCTGCTGGCAGTCATCTATGAGTGTTATTGTTTCTAACACATGTTCTAAAATGCAAATTGATTAAATACTTAGGAAAATCCTCACTCCCCTGTCCCTTGTGAATATGGGTAGAGAATTACCCAGAAGGATCTCTTGACACAATAAATCTTTTATTAATGCCAACTGTTATCCTCAGGTATTGTTTTTGTGCTTTCCCTTATTATCCAAGTGGAAACTTTAAACCCAGATGTATGCACCCTCAAAACCTTTTGTACTGGGTGAGTAAGACTCTAGATCAATGGAAAGTTTATCTTCAGGCTCCCTATAAGTGCTCTCAGCCTCCACTCCTGTCTGACAAAGCTGGGATTGCAGTCATGTCCACCTTACAGTACCACTTTAGCCTAGCTAACATGAGAATCTGCAGTAGGTTTCGGGCCAAATTTTACCAGTGGGTACCCATTACCCAAGAGGAAGTAGGAATTATAGAACAAACATGAGCACACTACACGCACCTCTACAACAGGTTCATGAAACGGAGATATCTGTTTCACCCCTTGGGATTTCTGGAGGCCATGGAAGTCCAGAGTCCCCAGTGAGACCCTAGGAAATGGGGCTCTCTATTAGTTATCTATTTCCTTAGGTGGGAAGCCACCCTTTCCCTCATTTGAACCTCACTGCACCATATTTTGCCAAAATGGTCTCAATTTGGCCTTCAGACTCTACATTAACTTAGTCCCTGATGAACAGGAGGAAAACTATCTTAAATATACATTCTATTTCTCAGCATAGCCTCTGACATCAGGCATAACCTGCCAAATTAGAAAAGGAACCTATACACTCCAGTCAGAATCCTTAGATGTTGCCTTCAAAGCCTTTAACAATTAAAAAGGAAATTAAAAAAGAGAGAGAGAGAGAGAGAGAGAGGGAGCAAAAGATCCAAGAAGCAAAAACAAAGTTACCAAATGCTACCTGTTGCTATTAGCAGAGCCTTAAGGGGGAAGACTTATCCAAGGTTCCCTGGCCCCTTCACAAAGAGAAAACTCTTCGTTAGGTGTAATCAAAAAGGTCATTGGAGTTGAGAGTCCTCAGGAGAAGGCCCCACCAGGGCCTTGCCCAGTCTGTCATTAGACCAGACATTGGAGGTGCAACTGCCCTCCACTGACACATGGGGACTACAAGTGCCCTTCTAGAGTGGCACCTCCTACAGTAGCACCTTCCTCCAGGCCCAATGGCCTCCTAGGGTCTCCGGAATACTCCTGAGGATTGATGGGTTCCAGCATTGGATTTAGCTCCAGTGCAACCCATTGAACAGGCCAAACCTTGAGTAATTCTCTCCATCATAGATTTAAACTTTCAGCTCCTAATTCTCTACTGGCATTGCCAGCTACCTTTAAGTGTCACCCTGTATCAGTCACCAAACTCCAGATCACCAGACAACAAAATCCATAACTATACTCAAATCCATATAATATGATGTATTTATATTTTGGAATAGGCCATCACTCTCATTCTTCTATCATCTGGCCTATTTTTTTGTGAGTGTAAATACAACCCACCTCCTGTTCCTGGGCAGGCTCTCTTCTGTCTTCAATGGAAACCACTCATAACTCCCACTATATCCTATTCCATTTCCCTTTTCTAATTCAAACTGTACCTGTGCACTCACATCTCCTGACCAATACAAAGCTTTATTTCTACTTCAGCAAACAGCTACCCCACACTTATAACAACAACTCACCATCTTATTACATATTTCTTCAGGGATACTTCAAATCTCCCAACAACACCTCAAACAATTTGCTGTCTATTTCCTCTTTCAGATGGGAAACGAAGAATCCCCTCCTGCAGGAACCCCACTGCACTGTATTTTGTCCAACTGGTGCAATTTTACCCTCAGACTCTCAAGATGAAGGGATTGATATTTTATTGCAACACTGCATGGATCCAATACAAACTCGGTGATGGGGAGAACTGGCCATTAAACAGGAATATAAATTTTAATACTCTTATGCAATTAGATTCATTCTGTAAAAAGCTGGGAAAAGTATTCAGGAATACCCTATCTGCAGGCTTTCTTCCTTCTGTAAAATAAACCTAACCTTTGCCCATTAATGTAAATTATCTCCCTACCTGGGACCCCCAAAAGAAGCAGCCCCTACCCCAGAGACAATATACCAACAAATAATAAAACCTCTTCCAAATTTTACCCCCTCATAGAAATGGAGAATTTGGTCCCACTAGAATGAAAACCTTTTACCCTAGTGGAACGGACACACATTAAGGCTGAGTAAGGGAGCTATAAGGACAATCCTGAATAATATCTTGAAGTTTTCCAACATTTAAACTCAGCTTATGAGCTGTCCTGAAAAGATGTAATGGTAATATTTAGGCAGACCATGGCAGATTTTGAAAAAAGAAAGAGTAATCAAAGAGGCTTGTAAGTTTGCCAATGGTCTCTGTGTGTCAGAGCCAAAGAATCCCATAGGAAAAACTACAGTTCCAGTGGTAAACCCCTCATGGGATTACAACAGCACTGATGACCAAGGGGCAAGGAAACACTTCCTCCTGTGCATCAAGGAAGGATTAAAAGGGGTTAAACAAAAAACTATCAAATATTCCACAATCTCACCAGTTAGCCAAGGACCAAATGAGAATCCAGCAACCTTCTTAGAAAGGCTGAGAGAGGCCTGAAAGAAATACACCTATCTAGGCACCTGGAAAATGGTGTCTCTTCTGTAGTACACACGCTAGTTCCCTTTAACATTTTAGTGCCTGAAAAACTAGGTGCAGCAATTTGAAATGGGGATTCTGGTGCTCTGAACTGCTCTTTAAGTCAGAGTATGCTAAACTCAGGGAAGTAGGATTAGAAAGGAGAAAGGGGCAGTGCAACTACCTGGGGGGGGGGGGAAACAGGTGAACCTGCCCTGTAGAGTGCCAACCAATAGGCAAGACAGGGCATCAAAGGGCTCCCTGGGGCAGCAGAAAGAATGCACCACACAAGAGAATACACAGCCACTCCACAGATCTACCTTCAGCACCTGCTTTTATTGGTACTTGGGACCGCTGGGAGGGAGCAGAGACCCCTCTGGCTCCAGGTGCCACTGAAGCAGAAGCAAAGAGGAAAATGCCACAATCAGGTAGGCCCTGGGATGAACTTCTGTCATAGATTGGGGCAGTTATCCTAGGTCAGCCTTTTGGCATGGAGGGGCCTGGAGAGCAGGGTTTTTGTGGCTGCCTGAACCTAGCACAAAGCCAGGGCCCTGTAAAAATTGGAGTCTTTCCTGAACTTGAGCTGTGGGCTTGTGAGTAACAGTATAATGTCATCATTAGCAGCCTGCTCAAAGTCCTAAATAGAGCTCTTGGCATCTTGGAGCCTTTTTTCTTCCCTCTTTTTTTCCTCCTTTCCTCACCTCACCCCTCCCTCATCCAATAGAAAAACTACATTGAGCCACCATAACACCTGCTGGCTCGAATCCTAAACTCACTTTAGGACAAACAGAGACCTGCATCCACATTCCACACAGTGATACATCATCACAAAGAAAACTGCAGAGCAACCCAGCATACCTAAATTAATAATCAAATAAATAAAATATACCAGATCCTCCTTTTCAAGATATTAATTCATGAAACCAAGACAAAACAAATCAATACATAACTAACAGTTAAAGACAACTTCAAAATATCTAGGCAACAACAGGCAACTTCAAATCAAACAAACAAACAAAAAGGATAAAACATTAGAAGTAAAATTCCAAGCAAACATCTCATTAAACATGGAGGAAGAGGAGCCAATAGAATTATCTGAGAAGGAATTTAGAAGGTATGTTTATAGAACTCTACAAGAACTTAAGGAAACCCCAAACAGATCCAAGGAGAAAACAGACAGTACCCTGGAAAAACTCAGGAAAACCATTCAAGAACAAAACAACAAAATTAATACACAATCAGAAGTCACACAAAAACAGCAGTTAGAGATCCAGAAGATGAATACCAAATTACAGAACTGCATAACACAGTGGAAATACAAAAGAATAGACCAGAACTGGCTGAAGAATGAATTCCCCAACTAGAAGATAAATCCCTTGATGCTATCCTGTATGAAGAAAAATCAGAACAAAGATTTAAGAGAAATGAAGAAAACCTAAGAGTTTTATGGGACAACATGAAAAGAAATAACATACGCCTCATTGGAATTTCAGAACAAGAAGAGGTGAAAAAAAAAAAAAAAACCTGAGAAAATTGTGGAAGACCTACTAACAGAAAACGTCCCCCATATCATGAAGGAAGAAAAGATATTTGTCCAAGAAGCTCATAGAACCCCACACATGATCTATCCCAAAAGAAAAACACCAAGGCATATCATAATCAACTCTCCAAACCAAAGACAAACAAAGAATTTTGCGAGCAGCCCAGGACAAAAGCATTATTGCTTATATCAAACAGGTAGGCTGAGCTCTGATTACTCAGCAGAAACCATGCAGGCAAGAAGGCAATGGGACGGCATATATAAAACAATGAAGGAAAAGAATTTCCAACCAAGAATCCTATATCCAGCCAAATTGTCCATCAAAATCAAGACATTGTCAGACAAACAGAAATTAAGGGATTTTGTGAAAACCAGATCAACCCCAAAGAAATGCTTAAGGAAGTCTTTCCAATAGAGAACCCACAACAGAGATCAACAAAATCAGGACACTTGACATTAACACTAAAACCAAATCAGATATAGACACTCATAAGACCCTAAAATATTGTATACGCTAAAAATCAAGGAGCCAATCTGCACACAACAACAGCAACTAACCAAATAGAGGGAATAAAAATTCTAGGTACAAACTTCCAAATGGAGAGGAAAACAGGACAATGTCCTCATAGAACAGACTGTTCCAAAAATATAGAGACAAGAATTCACTCCAAGGTAACCACAGAGAAAATTAACAATCCCTCTAAGAAAATCCAGAAGGAAGGAAAATATATAGTTTAGTACATACAAAACCAACAATAAAGAAGAAAAGAGAGGAAGCATTTGAGAACAAGATGAACAGAGACCCACCTTAGACACAAAGACAAAAACAAATTAAGACTTAAGGAATGAAAAAAAAAAAAAAAAAAAAAGACCAAGCCAACGGTAACAAAAATATAGCAGTGTGGCAATGTTAATTTCTGCTGAAATAGATGTTAATGTGAAAAGTAACATAAGAGACAAATAAGGACACTATATGATCCTCAAAGGATCCATTGACCAAGAAGACATTACGATAATAAATAACTATGCCCCTAATGAAAGTTCTCTAACTTTCATTATAAGGCAAATATTAATTGAATTAAAAGGGAGAACAGCCAATTCTACAATACTAGTAGGAGACTTTAACACACCACTTTCAAGGAGGAATAGATCAACTAGAAAAAAACTCAAAAAAGATAAAGAAGAACTCAACAACACAATCAACCAACTTGACTTCACAGACATATACAAAACATTCTACCCAACAAAAGTACAATTCACATTCTTCTCCAGTGCACATGGATCCTTCTCCAGAACAGATCATATGTTAGGACATAAAACAAGCCTCAATGAATTCAAAAGCACTGAAATACTACAAAGCATCTTCCCAGACCACAATGCTATAAAATTAGAAATTAATAACAGGAAGATCAAGGAAAAAACATCAAATATGTGGAAGTTGAACAATACACTGCTCAAAAACTACCAGGTAATAAAAGAAATAAAAAGTGAAATTAAAAAATTCCTAGAAACAAACAAAAATGAAGATGCATCAAACCAAAAGCTAAGGGACACAGCAAAAGCAGTACTCAGAGGTCAGTTTATAGCAATAAATGCACACATCAAAAAAGAGGAAAGAAGCAAAATCAACACTCTAACTCAACACCTCCAAACACGAGGAAAAGAATCCTACAGTATCTAGAAGTGAGGAATAATAAAGATCAGAGCAGAAATAAATGAAACAAAACAAAAAAATAAAGAATATCAACAAAACAAAAAAGCTAGTTTTTGGAAAAGATTAACAAAATCAACAAACCATTGGCAAATCTACCAAAAGAAAAGAAACAAGATGCAAATTACAAGAACAATAAACTAAAAGGGTGTCATCACAACAGAACCAACTGGAAAAAAAAAAAAAAAGATAACTGACAGACTATTATGAAAATCTGTGCTCCAACAGATTTGAGAACCTAGAAAAGATGGACAAGTTTCTGGAATCACGAGACCTACCTAAACTATCCCACTCAGAGATACAGTACTTGAACAGACCCATAACAAAAGAAGAAATTGAACAGGTCATAAAAAAACTCCCCACAAAAAAAAAAGTCCTGGCCCTGATGGCTTCACTGGAGAATTTTACCAAATATTCAGGGAAGAGTTGACAACTATACTACTCAAGCTATTCCAGAACATAGAAAAAGATGGAATACTCCCAAACCCATTTTATGAAGCAAACATAACACTGATACCAAAACCAGGGAAAGACAACACTAAAAAGGAAAACTACAGAATAATACCATAATGAACATAGATGGAAAAATCTTCAACAAAATCCTAGCCAACAGAATCCAACGACATATCAAAAAATAATACATCCTGACCAAGTGGGATCCATACCAGATGTGCAAGGATAGTTCAACATCAGAAATATAATCAATGTAATCAAGCACATAAACAACAGAAAAGAACCATATGATTATATCAATCGATGCAGAAAATGCACTTGAAAAAATCCAACACCCATTCCTGTTGAGAACTCTCAGCAAAATAGGGATAGAAGGGAAATTCCTCAACATAATAAAGTGCATATATGCAAAACCAAGAGCCAACATCATTATTAATGGAGAAAGACTCAAGGCATTCCCTTTACGAACAGGAACCAGACAGAGATGTCCTCTCTCAGCACTTTAATTTAACATTCTATTGGAAGTCCTGGCCAGGGCAATAAGGCAAGAAAAAGAAATAAAAGGCATACAAATTGGCAAAGAGGAAGTAAAACTCTATTTGAGGACGATATGATTCTGTACATAGAAAACCCAAGAGACTCAACAAAATACTCCTGGAACTAATTCAAAGGTTCAGCAAAATGGCAGAATACAAGGTCAACATACAAAAATCACGATTCCTCTACATCAACAAAGAGACCTCTGGAAAAGGAAAACAATGCGATTTATAATAGCTACTAAAAAGATAAAATATCTAGGAATAAATCTTACCAGAAACACAAAAGACCTCTACAAAGAAAACTATAAAACTCTACTACAGAAGACATTTCCTCTACATAAATGGAAGAACCTGCCTTGTTCATGGACATGAAGACTGCATATTGTGAAAATGTCAATGCTACCTAAAGCAATCTACACATTTAATGCAATCCCTATCCAGATACCAACAAATTTTTTTAAGAACATGGAAAAACCAATTACTAACTTCACATGTAAAGGAAAGAGACTTCAGATAAGCACAGCACTTCCAAAAAAGAAGAACAAAGTGGGAGGTCTCCTGCTATACAGCCACAATAGTCAAAACAGCATGGTATTGGTACAATGATAGATAGATAGACCAATGAAACAGAACTGAAAGTCCAGAAATAGACTCATTCATCTATGAACAGCTGATCTTTGACAATGGTCCAAAACCCATTAAATGGGGAAGAGACAGTCTCTTTAACAAAAGATGCTGGCAAAACTGGATATCCACTTGCAGAAAAATGAAACAAGACCCATACCTCACTCCATACACAAAAACAAACTCAAGCTGGATCAAAGACTTAAATGGAAAACCCAAAACTATAAAATTCATCAAAGATAAAACAGGGGCCAATCTAGGAGCCCTAATTTACAGCATAAATAGACTATCAAACATAACCTAGAATGCTCATGAGGTAGAAGAGAAGCCATCTAGGCTGCAACCTTTTGAGTGGATAACCAAATTATGGTATATCCACACAATGGAATACTATGCCACATTAAAGAACAATGAGGGATACGTGAATCATCTCACAACGTGGATGAACCTGGAGGACATTATGCTGAGTGAAATAAAACAATCACAGAAGGACAAGTACTATATGAGCCCATTACTGTAAAAAGACAGAGAAGGGTTTGCTTGGGAAAGGGAACTCACCTAATAGGTTACCGGGATGGGGAGGGAAAGGGAGGGATTAATTTAGGGCTAGTTGGGGCTCACACACTGACATGGGTAAGGGGAGGGATATACAGGAAGGATAGATGACCACCATGATAACATTGGGAAATGAGAGGACACCGAACTGTGCACATAAGAGATAGACTACAGATGGTAAAACCAACCAATATGTCCACAATACCACATTGCCATTAACACCAAACACTAAACACCTGAGATGATCAGACAGGGATCAGTGAATACAGGAAGACTCTAGACCAAGGATAGACTCAGCTGAGGCTAATCTTGTACAGATACCAGTGATACAAAATACCTGCAGTCCTTACAGAAACAATAGAAGACAGATACAGAGTAATCCCTCACAGACATCCCAACGTTATGGGAGAGAGATCCAAAAGAGCTATTACCTCAGGACCACAGTAATGGGGTACACCAGACTCAACTGGCACAACAAAATACATAAAAGCGTTGCTCCACATCCTACATAGGTGAGTAGCAACTGGGGTCTTAAAAGCTTTCAAGCAGCCATCTAGGATGCAGCTAATGGTCTCCTAGTGTTGGAAGTGAAGAAGAATGCACACAAAAAAAGGGGGGGGTGGCATTTAGAAGCAATCAACCCTAGGACATGATGGCCCTCGAGACCAGAAGAACCAGGTGGTGCCTAGCCACCAATGCCAACCATTCAGGAAAAGATCAAAACTGGAGATCCTGGATGGAGTGGGAGAAAAAACATGGAACAAAATCCAAAAACACAATAATGACCAGAATTGCTGGTTGGACGGAGTCTGGTGAGACTCACAATGCTATGGCCCTGGGATACATTTTGGGCCTTGAATAAAACTCAGTGCCAGGGGTTGGCTTTCAGCCCAATAGTAAACAAGATGTACTCGAAGACCACTCAACCCAGAGTGATGCAAACACATACTCTATGGAGATTCATCCCTTGGAGCAATCGACCTCTTAGCACCAGAGGGGCAACATTCGCATAGAGAAAATGCAGGACACACAGAAGTGTATAAGTATGAGGGGCATGGGGTGGGGGGTACTGGGCAGAGAGGGGAGAAGACTGGGTTAGGGTTGGGGATGGTAAATTGGGGAGTGAAACTAAATGTACATGAAATGTCCAATGTAAAACAAACTCTGTTCCATGAACTTGCACCTAAAGCACAATTTAAAAAATAAATAAAATAATAAAACAAGACAAGAAAAAGAAACACACCAATCTAGATTCCTATGAAGGGCAAGTCATACTTCGAGAAAAATCTGCATCTCAGTCAGCCTCTGATATCAGGAAAAAGCTTCAAAAACACATGCAGATCCCAGGAACCTCACTGGATGATCTAATGACTAGTGCCGATACCGCCTTTCATAATCGAGATGGGGAGCAAGAGGTGAGAGCTCAAGAGAAGGAGAGAGAGAAAGAGGTAAGGCACACCCAAATATTAGCAGCCCTAAAGGGCCACCCTTCCAGGAGGAAGGAGACTGGCCCACAGGGAAAGGAAACAAAGTGCCTCATTTATCAAAAAACTGGCCACTGGGACAAATACTGCCTAAATCACCACAGGATGGCCAAGGGGCCCTGCTCTAAACAAAAAAAAAAAAAAATATGGACACTGGAGGGCACTCTGTCCTGGGGGACCCAGGCCCCAGAAGGAGAGTCCCAACCTGAAGCTGAAGATGGCAGCCCTCTTGGACTGTGGTGGCCCACCCTACTCAGCCCCAAGACAGACCATCACTTCACCGGACTGGAGCCCAGAGTTCAACTAGACGTGGCAGGTAGGCCAGTAAATTTTCTTTTGGTAGATATGGGGGCTGCCTACTCTGTATTAACCTCCTCTGGACCTCTCTCCTCCCAAACCTGCACAGTATCAGGTGTATTGGAAAAGCCAACCAAGAAGGTATTCACCAAGCCACTTAGATGTCTATGGGATGATTTTTGTTCCACTCACTCAATTTTAGTAATACCTGAATGCCCTGTCGCCCTACTGGGCTGTGATATACTTGCTATATTAGGAACCTGTGTAACTGTAGGAACAACTCCTAATTCTAGTGAATCCCTACAAATGACTCTGTCTTCAACTCAGGACTTCTTGGTCATCCTGGAAAAGTAGGAAGGAAAGGTTGAACCCAATATATGGGACATAGGAGTTCTTGGATTAGCCAAATCAGCCACACTTGTGGTAATACAACTAAAAGACCCCTCTGTACTTCCTTGACAGAGGCAATACCCTTTAAAGCCAGAAGCTTATTCAGGACTCCAGCCACTTATTACAGCATGGGCTCCTAATTCCTATAAATTCTCCATGTAACACTCCAATTCTCCCAGTAAAGAAAAAAGATGGAACATACTAAATAGTTTAGGACCTCTGTTTTATCAATAAAGCAGTAATTCCCATACACTGGTGGTGCCTAACCCATATACATTACTTGGAACTATTCCCAAAATCAGCCAATGGTACAGTGTAATACACCTTAAAGATGCTTTCTTTTGCAGTCGTTTAGCCCCTCAGAGCCAATTCTTATTTGCCTTTGACCGGAACAGGGGGACAAGAAACTCCCAATTTACCTGGAATTGGCTGCCACAGAGGAGCTCTGGTAGCGTAGCACCTAAGGCATTTGACTGCTAACCAGAAGGCTGACAGTTCAAACCCACCAGCCACTCCTTGGAAGGAAGGTTGGGCAATCTACTTCTATAGTGATACTGGCTCAGAAACCCAAGAAGGGGTCGCTATGAGCCAGGGCCAACTCAACGGCACATAACAACAACATCACTACAGAAGCAAAGGCTCATAATTGGCTTTCAGATAGCAGATTACTTCAATATCAGGTAATGCTGCTAGAAAATAGAAAAGCCCTGACCTCCAAATTCAACCTTGTTCAAGCCAGCCATCTTTTTACCCAGTAAGAAGGAAGAGCAAGACTCTCCTCTGACCTCCTAATTTGGTATTCATGTATAGAACTATTATTTACCTCCCCCAAGAAGACCTATCAAGTGTCCTATTAAAGAACCCAGATGAGGAATTGTTCACTGATGGGTGTAGCTTTATCCAAGAGGGTACATGGAAGGCAGGATATGCAGTGGTTTCCCTGGAAAAGTGATAACACTTGAGCCTTTACCAGCAGGAACCTCAGCCCAGCTAGCTGAACTTATAATCCTTACCAAAGCCCTCAAAATGGGGGAAGGCAAGAAACTTAACATTTTTAAAGATCCAAGTATGGATACTTGGCCCTTGATGTACATGTTGCAGTATGGAGGAAAAGGGGCTATCTTACCACCCAAGAAAGCCCAATTAAGTATGGGACCCAAATAGCAAACTTATTAGAGGCTGTTGTAAAGCCCTAATAAGTAGCAGTTATCCATTGTAAAGGACATCAAAAAGGAGAATCTACCATAACTAAAGGGAACCAAGCTGCCAATAAGGCAGCCTGGGACGCGGCTCTACAGGGTAATTCTTCTCTATCGAGTGCCTTGGTCTTGGAGAGGAACTCCCTTCTAGAACCTCTATTTACTCCAAAGGAAATAGCAGAGGCACAAAACAGTAACTTCTCCCTCCTACCCAGAGGATGGTTTAAAAGGGACCAACATCTGTGGTTAACTTGAGGGACTCTACTGGAAAATAACCAAGGCCCTCCATGATACCACTCATTGTAGTCACAATCTCTACTTACTTTACTGGAACAAGTCTTCCATGCCCCAGACCAGCAGGTAGTGGCCCAATGTCCCACCTGCCAGATCAATTCCTCTCAAGGAGCTCTGCAGGCCAAATTAGCAGCTCTCATGTAGAGAAGAGGAACATATCCAGGGGGAGACTGGCAAATAGATTTTACCCAATTTCCCCCTAGTCAGGGAACCAAATACCCTTTGGTGTTTGTGGATACTTTCATCTATTGGATTGAAGTGTACCCCTGTTGCACTGAAAGGGCTAGGGAAATTGTCCAGAGACTGCTACAAGAAACCATCCCCAGGTTTGGACTTCCCAAATCTCTCCAGAGTGACAATGGACCATCCTTCACCTTCTAAATACCCCAATCAGTCTCAAAGGCACTAGGAATATCCTACTACTCACAATGTGCCCAGAGGCCCCAGTCATCTGATCAAGCTGAAAGGGATAACCAATACTCTAAACAGACTATTAGAAAAATTTTCTAATAGGAAACCCAGATGACTTGATGAGAAGCTCTTCTCATTGCTCTCCTTTGAGTTCACTCAGCCCCTAGAAGGACAATGGCTGTAAGCCCCTCTGAAATCCTATATGGGAGACCTTTCCTTTCCTCCCATATAGACATGGATAAAGAAATGACAGGTCTTTACCAATATACTACTGCTGTAGCACAGTTTCAGCAGGCCATCCAACAAGCAAGTACAACCCCCAGGTGGGAGGAGAACCAAGTTCGTCTTTGCTCTCCAGGAGATTTAGTCTTTATCAAGGTCTGGAAGGATGGGTCTTCTAACTCGTAGCTTCTGCCTACTTGGAAAGGACCTTACCCTGTTCAAATCTCTACTCCTTCTATAGTCAAGGTGCCAAGAAACAGTGCCTGGATCTACCACTCAAGAGGAAAAGTGTGGAAGCCTCCTTGTCCAAATGCATCAGATGAAATGGCAGACAAATATTCATGTGACCCTCTGGAGGAATTATGGATGTTTTTTTGCAAGAATCCTCCTAATTCAGATAAATCCATCTCAGATAATAATTCCACACTCCCTAACAGCTTTGGAATTAGTCAATTACCTCCATTTAAATAAAAATTGTTGGCTATGTCTTTCCAGTAGAAGTTGGGGATATATACAACCAACCCATCCCCCAAGAAAATTGGGGCACCATAGCATCACCAATGAACCAGGTAACTTACCTTCCTTATACTTGGGGAACAGTAGCAAGGATCCAAATTAAGAAAACATTTATAAAATCTGTAACCACTTTCACCTCAACTATATCACCTCCTGAAGGAGCCATATTTTCCTTTTAACTAACACCAAGCAAACTTATTTTCCTTTCTGCATAATAAGCAACAGTTCTAATGAAGGAATATCTATGGGGACACTTACACCTTCACAATGTCAACAGTACTTCTTAATAACTCTCCCACCTTATACAAATACCTCAAGTGGTCTGGAGTTATGCCCAATCTCCTCTTGTACTAGTCCCAAATACACTTCAATAGACCCCAAGAACTTTATCCTCACCAAATTACCTCGGCCTTCACTACTCATCCCCCCACCCATTCCAAACATATCCTCCTGATACTGCCAAGGAAGGCCAGCCAGGGGCCTAAACACTTTATTGGGCCAAGGAACAAGGACTCAATGCCCCACGTTAGCCAGGACTTTTTCACTGGCCCTTCATTTTAGTCCTAAATTAGGGTCCTTAATTACTGAATACATTAACACTTCAGTAATTCATCCCTTATCAGATCATTTAGTTTTTGCCACTTATGTTGTACAAGGAGCAGAATGGTGGGGAACAAAATTCAAAGGAAGGGGATGACATGCCACAGGAGAAAATAATCTTCAGCTACTTGCCAGAATCTACATCTGGGCACAGCTAGATCCCTAGGAGGGGATCTACTGGATATGTGGCACAAAGGCTTACTGGGTCCTTTCCCCCTGGTGGAGAGGAACTTGCTCCTTGGGATATATACTCCCAGATACTCAAATGACCCAAAGTGATGCAACCCTTCCATTTCCATTAAGGTCAGATGGCCAATGAGTCAAGCGTGCAGGCCTCCTCATTCCACTTATCTCTTTATTCAGTTTATTAGCTACAGCAGGAATGGCAACTCGAGGAACCTCTTTAGGAGTACAACAGAATACAGCTAAAGAAATAGTAAAGGCTCTAGTAACAACTAGTAAAACTCTAGCCTTCTTGCAGGAGCAACTAAATCCACTGGCAGGGGTGGTCCTCTAAAACATAAGAGCCATAGACTTACTAACAGCGACCAAGGGAGAGACCAGCATATCTCTTCAAGAACAATGTTGCTTCTATGTCATGAAGTCAGGGCAAGTGCAGGAAAATATAAACAACATTCTAGAATCAGCCAGAAGGATAAAAAATAATTCCTCCCTCGGAATTCCTTCTTGGCTCATATCTCTCCTTCTTGCTCTAGTGGTCCCCATGTTGTTGTTGTTGTTGTTATGTGCCGTCGAGTTGGATCTCACTCATAGTGACCCCTCCTTGGGTTTCCGAGGCGGTATCACTACAGAAGTAGATTGCTCAACCTTCCCTCCAAGGAGTGGCTGGTGGGTTTGAAACACCAGCCTTCTGGTTAGCAGTCAAGTGCCTTAGGCACTAAGCTATCAGAGCTCCTACTGGTCCCTATAGTAGTCTTTATTATTACCTTAGTCCTAGACCTATGCTGCTAAATCTTCTTACTGCTTTGCCTGTGCCAGAATAGAAGCCATAAAACTAAGAATGATCCTCTCCACAGTATATCATGCACCTGATGACTCTCTGGAAACAGCTCAACCCACCTCAGCCACCCAACCACCTAAGATAGAAAGCAAGAAATAGACCCAATGGCCCAAAACAACACCCAAACTTCAGCAGGAAGTAGCCAGACTGGCCAACATCCTATTTCCCAGTTAATTGGGTCCTAACTCTTTGAGTAGGGAATATTAGGTAATTAGTAAGAGCAGGTGTAATGGAAATGGCCACAGGAAGAGCAGGTGTAAGGCAAATGGCTGGCCAAAAAGGTCCTAACCGAGGGTTCTAACCAATTGTAGCCCTAACCAACTGTAGCAAGAGAAACAAACTTCAGGCCAAACTACCAGCAAGACGGGAAATTCCAAGCTGCAACACATGCACACTAGAGAAAAAGCATACTATTTATTAACCTTAAAATTCATTATAATATCATTATAATGAATTAGCATTGCAGTTACTGCTCAACATCAACTCAAGTAAGCTGGATCCTGGGGAAAAAAAAAAACATGTGCAGTAACCCTAGAGTTATCTAGTCCCTAAGTGTCAATCAAGCTGAACCTCCTGCCCCAAAAGGAGGAACAAAGGGCAGGCTCAGAACAGTACCAGGAAACAAAATAGAATAAAACGAGAGATGTTAAATTCCCCCAGGGCTCCCTACTGCTTGTAGTGGTTGCCTGTTCTTGTCTATGAGGACGTTATCAATAAACTTTGCTTTGCTTGTTACTTAATTCTTGATTTCTGCATAAATTCTTCTGTGATGGAAAAACAGGGACCGAGGTGCAATACCCCCGAAGCTAATGTCTGTGACTCCCATCAGATGACTAGGTGGAACTATGTAAATGTAACGTATTTGTGGCCTACCAATGTGATTGGATAGCTTGTAAGTAATATAAATAAGGTAAATGGCACTTTTGTGGGGGTGGGACCATGGAAATAAGGTGTAGAGGACTGTACTGTGGGGATTGGTTAGTTTTGTCATTGTGCTAGGCTTAAAATGAGCCCTCTTGAAGGCACAAGGAGGATCTCACTGCTATCAAGAGAGAAGTGCCAGAGGTAGAGTGGAGCGCATCCTTGAACTAGCGATCCCTGCACTGGACCTCCTTGACAGAGAAAATCAGCTAATAGATGGCAGAAGCAGAATCAAGAGGCATGAGACAGAATGGCAGGCTTTCCAGCCCATGGAGCAAGAAAGCTGAGTGTCATTGGGTGGAGCCTTGCTGACAGAGTGCAGTTCTTAGCAGAGCTAAAAGTGCTCTGTAACCTTGCCCAAGGAGGACAGAAGCCAGGTGCAGAAGCCAAGGGCCAGACAGTCATGCTTGATTGTATAGCAGAGGGAAGACTGTGCTGATCCAAGAATTGTATCCTGTTCCCTAATAAAACCTATCATCGTGAGTACTGTCTGAGTTCTGTTTGGCCACTGCAATGAATTATCGAACCCAGGAAAGAGGTAGTGAATGCTGTGGAGGGGCAGTTAGTATCAGAATTGGTAAAAAGGCTGGAGGATAGTGGCATGTCTGGCCTCACTGGAGGATTAAGCCTTCGACTGCTGATGGTGATTCTCTCCCACTTGTGAAATTAGAAGAGGTTGGAAGATCCCATCCACATGTTCTTCTTGCAAAGAGTCATTTCACAATACAGAAATCTGACAAATGCTATCTCATTCAAATGAGCAAGGTTAACATCAATGGTGATAAGTCATGCTGACAGAATTTACCTTTGATATAATGGATGAAAATGGAATTTACCTCTGGTGTCTTTGTTCCAAAAACCTATAACATCAGTGTACTCGTGAGAGAACCATCAGACAAACCCCAATTGAGGGACATTCTATAAAATGCCAGATTAATACTCCTCAAAACTGGTTCAGTTCAGCAAAAGCAAAAGAAAGTTCAAATTTGTCACAACCAAGAAGAGCCTAAAGAGACAGGATGACTAAATGCAATGTATAATTCTGGAAAGGATACTGAAACAGGAAAAGGACATTAGGTAAACACTGAGATAATCTGACTAAACTATGGATTTCAGTTAATAACCATGTAGCAACACTGGTTCATTAATTGTGCCAAATTACCATTTAATGTAAGATGTTAACAGGAGAAACTAGGCATGTTGTTGTTGTTAAGTGCCGTCAAGTCATTTCCGACTCATAGCGACCCCATACACAGCGGAATGAAACACTGCCCGATCCCACGCCAGCCCCACAATCCCTGCTATACTTGAGCCCATCATCGCAGCCACCGTGTTGAAGGCCTCCATCTCGTTGAAGGCCTCCCCCTCTTTCGT
>NW_006922952.1:50624-52317 GCF_000298275.1 Orycteropus afer afer | reverse complement strand
CAGTCTGAAATTGACCAAACATGCAATCAGGATGTGTTAATTATCACTGGTGACTGGACATACGAAATATGGGAATATAAATAGCATAATATGACATACGAAAACTCTATGCCCCATCTTTGCAACTTTTCTGAAAATCTAAAATTATTGTAACGTAAAATGTTATTTTTAAAATCCATTAATTCATGACATCAACAAATTAAAATAATGAAATATTACAAACTCAATAGAAATAGAAAAAAACATTTGGTAAAATGAGACAAATTCAGGCTACAAAAGATTCAGAGTAAATCAAGAACAGAATGAAACTTCTGTAATCTAAGTAATAAGTCAAGTTACATTCCATTTGAATTAGATAGAAACAGAAAGCCGTCACCCAGGCAGTAAGCAAGAAGCCAGGGTAGACAGCCAGATACGGGTAAGTGGGGAGAGAGCCTACCCAGGCAGGAAGCAGGAGCCAGGGCGGACAGCTGGAACAGGTAGGGGGAAGGCCAGGAAGTGGACAGAGCAGTTTTGGAACAGCTAACAGAGCTCTGGTAGTGTAGTGCCTAAGGCACTTGACTGCTAACTAGAAGACTGGCGATTCAAACCCACCAGACACTCCTTGGAAGGAAGATTGGGCAATCTACTCCCATAGTGATACTGCCTCAGAAACCCAAGGAGGGGTCGCTATGAGTCAGGTCTGACTCGATGGCACATTAACAACAACAAACAAGGGAGACGAACTTGTCTGTCAGTTTGTCCTACTGTGGTGACTTGTGTGTTGCTGTGAGGCTGGAGGCAGTGCCACTGGTGTTTCAAAGAGCAGCAGGGTTGCTCATGGTGGACAGGTTTCAGTGGAGCTTCCAAACTAAGAAAGACTCAGAAGAAGGAAGAGGCCATCCACTTCTCAAAGAATTGGCAAGGGAAAACCTTATGAATAGAAGTGAAACGCTACGTGATATATTACTGAACAACTTTATGAATAGCCCTGAAACACTGTCCAACACTGTGCCAAAACATGAGCCCCACAGGTCAGAAGCCACTCCAAATACCACTGGGAAAGAGCTATTTCATCACAGTGGAACCGACCTTAATGATATGGATAAAGTAGAGCTTTCAAGGCCTATTTGCTGATGTGGCAAGAATCAAAATGAGAAAGAATAGCTGCAAACATCCATTAATAATTGAAACATGGAATGTATGAAGTATGAATCTGGGAAAATTGGAAGCTGTCAAAAATGAAATGGAACACATTAAGATAGATATACTAGGCATTAGTGAGCTGACATGGATTAGGTTTAGCCATTTTGAATCAGAAAACCATAAGATCTACTATGCTGGGAATGACAACTTCAAGAGGAATGGCGGGGCATTCATCATCACAAAGAATGTTTCAAGCTCTATCCTGAAGTACAATGCTGTCAGTGATAGGATAATATCCATATGCCTACAAGGACGGCCAGTTAATACTATTATTCAAATTTACACATCAATCACCAAAGCCAAAGACAAGGACATTGAAGATTTTTACCAACTTTTGAGGTCCAAAATTGACTGAACATGCAAACAAGATGTGCTGATTATCACTGGTGATTGGAATGCAAAAGTTGGAAACAAAGAAGAATCATCAGTAGTTGGAAAATTTGGCTATGGTGACAAATAACACTAGAGATCACATGACAGAATTTTGCAAGACTAATGACTTATTCAT
>NW_006922952.1:47665-48824 GCF_000298275.1 Orycteropus afer afer | reverse complement strand
CCAGCAAGGCAGGACTCAAGATACAGTCCACCTGTGTTGCGCCAACAGAATTAACCTAAATCCCATCACAGAGTCGATTGCCAGTCATTATAGGGAATGACTACTACCAGCTGCCCAGCCAAGTTGATACCTGACCTTAACTGCCACACCACCCCAAACAGGCATGGATAATGGGATTTACAAAACACCACAGAACGGAGGACAATGGCTAGAAGGGCCACATCAAGCAATTCACTGCATGAAGAGAATTCAAAAATGGTTACAGCAGTATATTGACCAAGAACTTCCAGAAATGCAAGCTGGTTTTGGAAGAAGACGTGGAACGAGGGATATCATTGCTGAGGTCAGATGGATCTTGGCTCAAAGCACATAACAGAAAGATGTTTGCTTATGTTTTATTGACTATGCAAAAGCATCCAACTGTGTGGATCATAACAAATTATGGATAACATTGAGAAGAACGGGAATTCCAGAACAATTAATTGTACTCACAAGGAACCTGTACATAGACCAGGAGGCTGTTGTTCGAACAGAACAAGGGGACACTGCATGGTTTAAAATAATGAAGGGAATGAGTCAGGGTTGTATCCTTTCACAATACGTATTCAATCAGTATGCTGAGGAAATAATCCGAGAAACTGGACTATATGAAGAAGAATGTGGCACCAGGATTGAAGGAAGACTCATTAACAACCTTCAATACACTGATGACACAACTTTCCTTGCTGAAAGTGAGGATGACTTGAAGCACTTACTGATGAAGACTGAAGACTACAGTCTGCAGTATGGATTACACCTCAATATAAAGTAAACAAAAATCTTAACAACTGGACCAATAAGCAGCATCACAATAAATGGAGAAAAGATTGAGGTTGTCAAAGACCTCATATCACTTGGTTCTACAATCAGCACCAATAGAAGCAGCAGTCAAGGTATCAGATGATGTACAACACTGGGCAAATTGGCTGCAAAAGACCTCTTTAAAGTGATGAAGAGCAAAGATGTCTCCTTGAAGACTAAGGTGTGGCTGACACAAGCCATGGTATTTTCAATTGCTTCATATGCATGTGAAAGCTGGACAATAAATAAGGAAGACCGAAGAAGAGTGGATGCTTTTGAGTTGTGGTGCTGGCTAAGAATGCTGAAAATACCATGGACT
>NW_006922952.1:45765-46619 GCF_000298275.1 Orycteropus afer afer | reverse complement strand
ACCTGAGTAAACTGCTTCACTGTCAATAAGCTGGACCAGTTAGCAGTGGAGAGGCAGAAGACAGGGCTTATGCAACTGAGAGGAAGACCTGAAAGAGCAGTCCTGGTTGGAAGCTGTCCTGCACTAAAGAAAGTCACGATGTACTCCACATCTCAAGGGGGCCTTTCATAACCTGCCTACATGCTCCTTGATCCCAATCCCAACTTGTAGCTTGTTACCTCCAAGTTGAGCCTGATCCCAAGTTGTACCCTGATACTTCCTTAATAAATCACGTAACTGTGACTACGGTCTGTGAGTTCTGTGTGACCATCACAATGAATTAAAGAACCCAGCAGAGAAATAGAATACCATGAGTTGGGGTGGGGGATGCCTGGCATCAGAAATGGTGAAATCAGAAAGCAGAGGTATGTCTGACCTCTACCAGCTTTGCACTGGTCCTAATTCTTACTACCCCTCAAGAATTTTGACAATTTCTTATGTTAGAACACAGAAAGTAAAAGTTTTTTGTTGAATTTCCTTTCCTTACTAGTTCAAAGCAAGGCTTTTCACAGCATATTTTCTTACTGAAAAGTCAAGCTAGATCCACAGAAACTGCTTCCTCTCTGCTTTCACCTTGATCATACATGCAAAAAGTGTAATATGGTTGCCATATTTATCTTCAGGAAAAAAAAAACTTGGCCTTTCACCTTAACACATTTAGCAGAAATCCACAGCAGACATCACACTAAGTGTTGAACTGTTAAAAGTACCCTTTAATGTCAGAACAGATACAGGAAAAGAATACCTGCTATGACCTCTTCTATTAGCATTTCTAACCAATGTGACAGAAAATAGAAAGGAAAAAATACACACAC
>NW_006922952.1:44513-45030 GCF_000298275.1 Orycteropus afer afer | reverse complement strand
TGTATATATATGCATATTCACATCTTTTTCTCAGATTACTGCTACAGTTTCTGAACAAATCTGTCTGTTCCTGCCCTTGTATACCCCTCTCCAGACCCTTCCCCCATTCCCCTAGTTCATTCTCATCAAGGCAGCCAGGGCATTCCTCTTAAATTTCAAGCCAATAATAATATCAATCTAATGCTCAGAACTCCCCAACAGCTTCCCATCTCACGCAGAGTAAAAGCTGAAACAATTATTATAGCCCATAAGACCTGATCTGCCTCCCACACTCCTTAGCTCTCTTATCTCTCCCTATTCCCTCTGTCATTTACATGTTTCAGCATATCCAGCTCCTTTACTTCCTTCCTATCTTTATGACTACCATCTCAGGATGCCTTCCCTGGCTCTGTCATCTAAAATTCCAACTCCCATCCCAATTCTAGGAGCTCTGGTGGCATAGTGCATGTGACTGCTAACCAGAAGACTGGCAGTTCAAACCCACCAGCCACTCCTCAGAAGACTAGGCAATCTCCTT
>NW_006922952.1:41866-42988 GCF_000298275.1 Orycteropus afer afer | reverse complement strand
CATAGCTCCCTCCTTCTCCAACGACACTGGGACATCTCCTCAGGCCCCCACTCCCATCCAGCACAAAGAGTCCCGAGCTCAGTTAGCGGCATTCCAGAAACTCACCACCGATCCCGCGGGCACAGGACCCAACTCCACACCCCAACGCCACCCAAGAGCTCAGTCAGCCCGAGGTGAGGTAGAGGAGACACTGAAGTCAGCTCGGGCTCTAGCTTGGAGCGGCACAAGCCTCGTAGATCCGTTAGACGCTAGAAAACGCTTCCCATAGGGCCCCGCGGGTCACCCGGGAGAGTGGCTTTTCTGTTTGCGAGCACAGGATGGAAGGATAAACTGTGTCGTTTAAGGGAGCCCAGATCCGCGGAGGAGGCTCAGTTTAAGCCTGCGGGGGCCGCCTCGCTTGAGCCGCGCAATCAGAACCTGGGAGTACAAATTGGTGGTGAAAAGAATCTAATTCTGAACACGCCCGCTGATTTCCTGCCCTGGACTACAGTTCCCAGAAGCCTTCCCGGTATAACAGTATTTCCAGCAAAAGGACTCTTCCTCTTGGTGGCTGATTGGATCTTTCTGTTCCCGGGGTTATGATGCCTAATCGCTAGAGAAAGATCCACTTAGTCACTTTACCTCAGTCTGGGCCCGGCTGCGCCCAGGCCTGGACTTAAACAGGAAGAAAGTGGGGAAAATTAGAGTCCCCTGTAGTGGCGGAGAGCCTGCCAGACTCTCTCCCCCTGAAAGAAGTCAAAAGAGGGAGGAATGGCGTTGTGTGACTCTGAGCAAAACATAGGCCGTGGAATTTCGGGTCTCAAGGCTATGAGCTGGAGAGATTCTGATTTCCAGTGACTTTTGGGCTTGTGAGAATCTGCGACCATGTGTGTTACTATGGTCGCGTTGTGTTCTTGTAACTGTGATTCTGACCCTGCAATTTTCTTAGGCACACTGTGCATGTGGAAGCTCTTTCTGAAAATCTCTATTGTGAGTGTGACAGTGTTAACTAGAATTCAGTTTGTGAATGAAACTGATAGGTAGCATGTCCAGTCCATTTGGATTCTAAGCTGGATCTGCCATGTGGAAGCTGCATCACCTCGAACTAGTCATTTCTGTATGCCTGCAGTCTAAATAGTTTTA
>NW_006922952.1:40587-41181 GCF_000298275.1 Orycteropus afer afer | reverse complement strand
ACCCTGAGAAAATTGCTTGGTAAACAATTCCAGAAAACAATGCAATTTTATTTTCTTACAGGTTTTGTTTGCTGCCTGGGAAGCCAGGTCCAAAAGAATTCTCAGAACAGATGCTTAACTTAAAACAAACGTTAGAATTAACCATGTCCTCCCTGCTGTAACACAGGAGGATCTCATGATTGTTTTAAGGCCAGATGTACTCAATTTAATGATTACTTTGTAACTTTTAAAATGCAGCTTTTGAAACATGTATTTGCCTACCAATCAGATGTACCATCACCCAATTTTGTAACTATAACCTAAATGTCAACCAATCATTAAATTTTTACTGAATTTCCTTATGTAAATCTTGAACTGTCTCCTCCTTGGATCATCTAGATCAGAATTCTCTGGATTTTGTGATTCCCAATTTGCCATTTTCCTTAACCCTCACCAAAATGTATTTACTTTTAACTCCAACCAAACTGACATTTTGCTCTAAGACATTTCTTGGTGTCAGAAGTGGGATAAGAAGGAAAACTGCTGGAAGACCCCCAGGAGGCTCTGGAAATCAGGCCCTGGTACTAGCAAGAGCCTCTTGGCTCACTGCTTCCC
>NW_006922952.1:39570-40487 GCF_000298275.1 Orycteropus afer afer | reverse complement strand
TAACAGAGGTAATTCTCCTTTCAAAGAGCTCTGCATCATGATAGCAGCATAACTCAACCTGGTATCAACCAGTAAAAGCCAATAGGGAAGTCATCAGCACTCATCATGACCCTTAAAGACTATCATTAGAGGACAGATAAGGCAGTTGTGGACAGACCAGAGCACTCAGCTGCCTGCCATCTGCAAGCAAACTCGCAAAATGAAGTACTCATTTGTCGAAGCAAAACACTGTTCGAATCCCACAGCATTCCTGTCTAGGTTTTTGTGGCTCTAAGAAAACCACAAATAGTGCTCCACATAGCTCTTTGCCTCCAAGGCAATCAAGAATAATTTCCCACTTTTACATTCAGTGCATGTTTGGGTGAGAATCACCAAATCTTGCAAGAAAATAAGTAATGCCAATTCACAAGGGGGAGTGAGTGCTACTGATTTATTTGTGAAATCCACAGAGGCAGGTAATAGCTCTTGAGCTGTTTTGTGAAATGTACAGAGGAAGGTACAGCTCCTACTTATTATCACCTGACCACAGACAATTAAAAAAAGAAAAAAATCAATGACCACTTCAGAATACTTTCCAATAGAGAAACTAGTACATTTTAAAATGGGAAATGGTCTGTAGCTGGTGAGATGGATTAGGTTCAGACAAAAAAGAATCCAAGTTCTTGTAGTTGTTACAGAAAACTCCCAGATGATTGACTCCCTGTTAAAAATTTCATTTGACTATGGGAAATGAAAGTTTCAACTTAATTTTGATCATCTTTGATAAATTAATGTTGTTAGATGCCATCAAGCCATGTCCGAGTCATAACGACCCTATGCACAGCAGAACGAAACACCACCTGATCCCATGCCAGCGCCACAATCCTTGCTAAACTTGAGCCTATCGTCGCAGCCACTGTGTCAATCCATCTCGTTGA
>NW_006922952.1:10325-10846 GCF_000298275.1 Orycteropus afer afer | reverse complement strand
CAATGATTGGTTTTTCCATATCCCTAAAGAATGTTGATGGGATCTGGATTGGGATTGCATTGAATGTATAGATTGCTTTGGGTAGAATTGACATCTTTACAATGTTCAATCTTTCTATCCACGAGCATGGGATGTTCTTCCATTTATGTAGTTCTCTTATGGTTTCTTGAAGTAGTTTTTTATAGCTTTCTTTGTACCAGTCTTTTGTGTTCCAGTAAGATTTATTCCCAAGTATTTTATTTTTTTGGTAGCTATTGTAAATGGTAATGAATTCCGTATTCCTTCTTCAGCAATGTCTTTGCTGGTGTAGAGGAATCCAACTGATTTTTGGATGTTGATCTTATATCCTGCCACCATGCTAAATCTGTCAATTAGTTCTACTAGGTTTTTGACTGTGTTTCTTGGGTTTTCTAGGTATAAGATCGTATCATCAGCAAATAGGGATAGGTTGACTTCTTCCTTACCAATTTAGATGCCTTTGATTTCCCTTTCTTTCCTTATGGTCCTGGCTAGGACTTCCA
>NW_006922952.1:5787-6466 GCF_000298275.1 Orycteropus afer afer | reverse complement strand
ACTTTGGATATGTCCATAGCTGTGGTTTCTGGATTATGTCATCTTGTGTATTAATGGTCAGTTGTTATTTGCTATTTTTGGTTCTCTGTTCAAAGATCTCCCGTTAGTATCTCTTGTAAGGTTGGTCTGGCTTTAACAAATTCCCTTATTTTCTGGTTATCTAGAAATATCCTAATTTCACCATCGTATTTGAGGGACAATTTTGCCAGTTATATAATTTTTGTTGAAAATTTTTCTCTTTCAGGGTTTTATATATACCATCCCGTTGCCTTCTCGCTTGCATGTTTTCTGCTGAGAAATCAGAGCTTATTCTTACTGGCTGTCCTTTTTAGGTAAATTTTTTGTTTTTCACATGCTCTTTCAGGATTCTGACTTTGTCTTTGGTTTTGATGAGTTTGATGATGATGTGTCTTGGTGATTTTCTTTTGGGGTGTAACCTGGTTGGGGTTCATTGGACTTCCTGAATAGATATGTTCACATCTTTCATCATATCAGGGAAGTTCTCCTCCAGAAAATCTTGGACAATTTTCTTAGTGGTTTTGTTTTTCTTTTCCTGTTCTGGAACACCCATGACACATAAGTTATTCCTTTTGATGGTATTCCACATGAACCTTAGGCTTTCTTCATTTTGCTTTGATTTTTTTTCTGATTGATCCCTTTCCAAAGAAGTATTCAGGTA
>NW_006922952.1:0-5370 GCF_000298275.1 Orycteropus afer afer | reverse complement strand
TTGTATTTAGATCTCTGTTAACTGTTTGTGAAGAGCAGTCAAGGGTGATTCTGGCTCTTCTTGGTGGTTTTTTAATGTTGGCCTGTTGGTGGAGAAGGAGGTAGTGACTGTTGCTCAGTAAGTGAAGTTGCAGGATGTGTGGGTGTAGTTGTGTTTTATGGGGACTGTTGTTGTCTCCCACTCAGTTAAGCCCAAATTACAATTGAATAACCATTAAAAAACTCTTCAGTCTTGAGGGTCCAGAGTGTTGTTGGGTTTGCTGGAAACAGAATGTGTTCTCAAGCCCTAGGAATCTGCGAGAGCCTTGTCTCTTTCAATATCCTAAATAGTCAAGCTGGTTTTAAACCTTCAAAATGGCGGCACCCTCTGGACCGGCTAAAGGCCACAGGTCAGCCTGCCTTTCTCTTCACCTTCTTCATTTATTCCCCAGCCACTGTGTATAGTCCTCTGTGCAGTCCCTGGCTAGCAGGGCTGATTTTAAATTATTTTTTAAGTTCTATCACCATTCAGGAATCTCCAAGCTGTCTGTGCCATGCTGTCAGGATCTCTGTGGATCGCTGCCAGACCACAGCTCCGTATGTCTCCTTTTTTTTGGTATTTTCAGTCAAATTCTTCTGCTAGTTGGGGTTTAGTCCATTTCTATATCCTTCCCTTCAATGGTCAGGGGTCCAGGATTATCTTTTGTGTCTGTGTTTATTGGTTTTCCTTTTCTTTATTGAAGAGGGTCTGTGTAGTCTTTCTGCCTAGTCCACCATCTTGCTGGAATCCCTGATTTCTTATTTTAAAGCATTGTGACCTGGAAGATGATATCCAGTATTTTTTTTTTTCAAATTATTAAAGCTTGTTTAGTGGCCTAACATATAGTATATTCTGGGGAATCTCCCATGCATGCTGGAAAAGAATGTATATTGTGTCGTTGTTGGGTGAATTGTTCTGTATATGTCTACAAGATCAAGTTAGTTGATAATGTTGTTTAGCTCTTCTGTGTCTTTGTTGAGTTTCTTTCCAGTTGTTTTATGCTTCATTGAAAGTGGTGTATTGAAATCTTTTACTATTGTTGTGCAAGTTGTGTATTTTCTTTTCAATTCTGTTAAAGTCTGGTTTATGGGTTTTGGGGTTTTTTCATTAGGTTGCATAGATAGTTATTACAGTTATGTCCTCTTGTTTGATTAATCTTTTAATCATTGTATAATATTCTTCTTTCCCTCTTATGGTAGTTTTTGCCTTAAAGTGTATTTTATGAGGAATCAATATTGTCACTCCTGCTCTATTTTGACTGCCAATTGCTTGACACATTTTTTCTAACCTTTGATTTATTGCCAATTTTTGTCTTTGTGTCTAAAGAGTGTCTCATATAGACAGCATAATGATAGATAAATTTTTCTTATCCATTTTGCAACTCTCAGACTCTTGATTGAATCATTTAATCCATTTGCTTTCAGCATAATTTTTGACAAGCATGAATTTATTGCTGTCATTTTGTTATATGTTTTTGGTGGTGATGATGATTTCTTTGTTCCACGAAATCTGTGCTGAGCTCATTTTGTTTATGTATTTTCTTGTCATTTACTTCACTGATAGGCATTGTTTTATATTTGCTAAGTGTTAATGACTTTCTTCTTTTTATTTTGATGAGAAAATTTATTAACTTTCTTTGAAGTTATCCTGTAATTTATTATTTTCTTCTCAAGTTTAAAAAAGTCTTTAAATTGTCTTGAGTTCCTCTCCATTTTTAAGTTCTGTAACTGCACTATTTATTCCTTATTTTTGCTTTGTTGTTGTCCTTGTCTACAAATTGATGCTTCTGGTTCACTCTTTTAAGTCTTGTAAGTTCATTCTACTCTGGATACTTCTATATCTGGTTTGGTTTTCTGGGTGATTTTGTCATGTGTGTTAGTCTCAAGTTGCTGTCTGCTGTTGTTTGTTCTCTTTCTGAGTGACTCCCCATAGCATCTCTTGTAAGGTTGGCCTGGACTTTACAAATCCTCTAAATTTCTATTTATCTGGTAAAATACTAATTTTCCCTTCATATTTGAGGAAAATTTTGCTAAGTAAATAATTCTAGGTTGACAAATTTTTCTTTTCAGAGTTTTATATATGCCATCTCATTGCCTTCTCACCTGCTTGCTTTCTGCTGAGAAATCAGAGCGCAGTCTTATTGATTTCCTTTGTCAGTAACTTTTCTTTCTTCCTGAGCTGCTTTCAGGATTCTTTCTTTGTCTTTAGATTTGTAAAGTTTGATTATGATATGTCTTAGTGATTTTCTTTTGGGGTCTACCCTGTTTGGGGTTTGTTGAGCTTCTTGAATGCATATTTTCTTGTCTTTCATCATAGTAGTGTCTTCCAACATATCTTTGACAATGTTCTCTGTTTTTTTTTTTTTGGTTGTTGTTCTCTTCCTGCTCTGAAAATCCAATGATATGTAAGTTATTCCCCTTGATAGTGTCTCACATAAATCTTAGGCTTTCTTTATCTTTCTGTCCTCCCCCCCCCCAATTGTTCCTGTAAAGAAGTAGTATTGAAACATTTCCCTTCCATTTTGCTAATTCTGTTTTCCACTGATTCAATTTTACTCTTTTGCTATTTGAATGTAGTATGTAGTTCTAAAATCTTAGTATTAATCTTCTGGATTTCTACTTGGTGATTTTGTGTTGTTTCTAATTTTTCATTGTGATGCAGTGAATTATTAGATCACTAGGTAGGCAGCACTTAAGTGCTAGCTAACTCTCTCTGGTTTGGTGTAACAGAGGATGAGCATATGTACACAGTTCTCTGATCCCTGAAGTGTAGATCAGTTGAGGGCTGTTTGGGTGGTGTTGGCTCCCACTTATCACTGATCAGTTGATGTTGGAGTAGGTGTTGTCCTTTGTCCAGTAGGTGGGACTTCAGGAGGTGTGGATGTTGTTCAGTCATGTAGGCATGCATGATAGCTGACTCCTATTGGGAGTCAACACCAAAAAAAAAAAAAAAAACAAGAGGAAAGAACAAGTGATAATTAGGAAAAAAAGGAGGATTTCAAAATGGAGTCTCATCAGTAGTCACCTCACTAATTCCATCTAGCATCTTAGTGTCTGAAAAACTAGATACAGAAGTTTGAATTAGGGATTCTGGTGCACTGAACAGCTCACTGAGTCAGAGTGCACCAAACTCAGGGGAGTAAGATTAGAAAGGAGAAAGGGACAGGGAGAAAAATAACAAACACATGTGACTCATAGTGACCCTGTGTACAACAGACAAAACTCTGTCAGGTCATGCACCATCCTCACAATCATTGCTATGCTTGAGAATCAATAAAATTTGATGGATATATATGTAAAATAGGAGCTGTGGTGGTGTAGTGCCTAAGGCATTTAATTACTAACCAGAAGGCTGGTGGTTCAAACCCACCAGCCACTCCTCGGAAGGAAGGTTGGGCAATCTACGTCCATGGTGATACTGCATCGTAAACCCAAGGAGGAGTGGCTATGAGTTGGATCTGACTCCACAGCAATGCATGCATTATATGTAAAATGCTATTTAACCATTAAGAGAAGTAAAGACACCAAATTCTTTTGAAATGTCAAGATATCCAAGCAGAGCATCACTTGAAAAAGCAAATTATAATGTACTTGCAATTTTTTAAAAATTTAAAAATACTGTCTCTTAGTTGTTTACTTTTTGTTTCTTGCTTTAGGTATCATTCTTGAAAAGACCTAATCCAGCCCAAGGTTTAATTTATAATCACTAATAAAATATCTGGTAGCATAGTGGCTAAGGCACTTGACTGTTAACCAGAAGGCTGGCGGTTCAAATCCACCAGACACTCCTCAGAAGGAAGATGGGGCAATGTACTTCTATAGTGATACTGCCTCGGAAACCCAAGGAGGGGTCGCTATGAGTCAGGTCCAACTCAACGGCACATAACAACAACAATAAAATATCTATGCCTTTGATTGTTTTGCTTTTATTTTTAAATCTTCAGTCCATATCAAATTTATTTTTGTAGAGGATGTAAAGTTGGGAACAAATTTTATCCCATTCTTTTATGTACATCTCAAAAATCAACTCTATTCAATTTTGTTTCAACACTAATTACAATGAAGTTCTATTTTCTCTGACTAAAATCTAAGACCTCACAGGTTATAGGGCATGGTCTTCCAGACTGAAAAATCTGTCTAAACTTTTGGGTATCCTCAAGAGACCCAAACATTTGACCTACTGACTACACATTCAGGGATTCCCAATAACCCTCAGAATATCAGCTGCAACTTTAGGAGTATCTAGGACACCCACAATTCTGACCTGCTGGCCACAAGTGAAACACTAGTCACACACTTGGGGGTCTCTAAAAAAAAACCCAAACTCACTGCTGTAGAGTCAGATCTGACTCATAGCGACCCTCCTTGGGTTTCCAAGCCAGTATCACTATGGAAGTAGATTGTCAATCCTTTCTATATTTCTGATCTGCTGACTGCAAACTCAAAGGTTCCCACTGTTGCATCAGATTAGATAATTTGGTAGAACAACTCACAGAATTTAGGAAAGCCTTAGTCTATACTTAAGATCACAGTTTCATTAAAGAAAAAGAGAGAGAGAGAGAGAGAGGTACAAAAGAAGAGACAGATAGGTTAAAGGCAGGTGGGTCTCGAACATGATACGTCCATGCCCTCCAAGATGTGTTTCTCACCCAGTGTGTCAATGTCTATCACCAACTAGGAAGTTTACCCAAGATTCAATGCTTAGAGTTTTATTGTGATTTTGTTATGTAGGCATTGTTGATTGAATCATTGGTCACATGGTTGAACTCAATCTCCAGTCCCCCTCCCGTCCCTGGAGGTTGGGTGAGAGATCATATTGTTGGTCTTTCCAGGTTGGCCAGCTCCAACACAAGTTACTTCATTAGCATAAACTCTCAGGAGCCCTCATGAACAATAAAGCCATTCCAATCAGGAAATTCCAAGGGTTTAAATTTTACCTCCCAGGAACTAGGCACAAAGTAAAATTCTCTGAGTAAAGTAATTCTTCACTATAATATATGACTAGTCAATAATCACCTGATAATTAGATATGTTACACTCTAAAATCATGGTTTTGATATAAGGCCCTGAAGGCAATATCAGGGGAACAAAGTGGAAGAAAAAAATTGTTTCAAAATAACTCCTGACCAGTTCCTTAATACTTGAAACCAAAGGTGACCTTTAGTCATATAGGATGGCAAAGATTTTGAAAATTCACCATTGTCAGCTTAATATGTAGTGATAATAGCCACTGAAGCATTTGTCCATTTTCTCAGTAGTATTATCCAACCAATAAATACTTTCATTTGTATATGCAAAGCCTAAATATTCTCTCTTTTTTAAAAAATTTTATTTTGATTTGGGTGAAGATTTA
>NW_006922951.1:127314-128618 GCF_000298275.1 Orycteropus afer afer | reverse complement strand
GGGACCCATAGCTTAGGAAAAATACCTAGATTAGATCTGAAAGACTATGCTTGAGCATTGGATAAGAATATTCTAGGTGTATGAGTAAAGAGGTCAGTCATCTAGATCAGTCAGCTAACAATTTTCCTGTAAAATACCTCAGAGTTTCTGTGGTTTTACTATTTAAAGTATGGGGCTACAAAAAAATAAAAGAGATAATCTAGATCTCTTGTTTTATTGAGTACTACAAAAACAAAACACACACACACACACACACACACACCTCACACAAACACAAAACAGTTGCAATTGAGCTGATTTTGACTCATGGCCACTCCATGTGACCTAAATTTAAGAACACAGCCTGAGAAGGGGGACAATTGATAGCTACAAAAATAGGCAGTGTTAAAAGGAAGAAGAATCACATAAACAAAACGTGTCAAATCAGATTTTGTACTCAATGCCCAGATGAAGTAATGTGACTAAGAGCCTAGAAGCCTGTCAAGTTGAGAATGTTTAGAGGTCATAGGAAAGCAAGGGGTTCCATGCATGAGAAAAGAGACAGATTCACTCAGACAAACAGGTTTCTTCTCAGCTGTCTTTTTCCTGACTTTTGCCCACACATTGTTTTCAATCTCTGATCTTAAAGTTGCCTGAAATGGTTTCTAATAGCTTGAGAAACAGAATTAACATCAACATGCAAATCCTGTTTCCTGCCTATGTGATTCTTCCATGCAGTCTCTTTAATCTTTTGAAATATCTTTACCGGATAAAGGGATGTTTTCAGTATTTAGACTCTGTTTCAACTGGCCACAACTGCCTTTGTTATTCACATCTACCAAGAAGTTCAATAACCATCTTAGGAACAGCCTTAGTTGATGCTTATTCTTTTGAGTCTTGACTGGAAATTGGATAGAAGGGATGAAATCATTTAATTCTCTTAAGTTACCCAATAGAAGCATATGTGAGAGATTTGTTTCCCTTGCTTATATTGGAGGCAAAGCAGCAGGAAAAAGAATTTCCATTCTTTATAAGACTAGGAAAAGTGAGAAAGTATCTATAGATTGATCTTATTTTTCATTCAATTTAATTCAGTTCTAATGAAGAATTTGAACCCCTACTAACATTCCTACTATGTTATTCCCCAAAGCACAATTGCAAATAATATCCTATTCAAGACATTAAAAATTTTTCTTCAGATACTGAATATAATATTTTTTTGGTGTCCATATTCTTATAGAAAAGACTGCTAAAAGTTTGTATAAAATTTATCTTTACAACCAAACTACTTAATAAATCTTAACAGTATTATTTTTTCCTTTTTT
>NW_006922951.1:125340-126644 GCF_000298275.1 Orycteropus afer afer | reverse complement strand
GTTATCCTTTTATTATTGCCATTATTATTATAGCATAGTACTTAAAAGCAATCTCAATAATAATTCTTTATGATAGATACTATTATATTTTTAACATTCACTGATTTTTTTTTTTTTGACAAATACTTACTGAATGGGCACTATATTTGGGCACATTTCTAGGAATTTGAGATATATCTTTGAGAAAAAAACAGACAAAAATGATGCCTTCCAGGAGTTTACTGTCTATGGAAGTTTGGGGATGTGACATCAATATTAAACAGGAAACAAAAGCAAAAATAAATAAATGAATGGCATGGCATGGTATGGTATTGAATGAGGTTGTAAGGTGGATGATGATGAAGGCTTTGAAACACAGTAGAGTAGAATATGAGGTATAGAGGGTCAGAAATTGCAGTATTAAACAGGACTTGGAACATGTTCTTCCTGGTTCAATATGGCCAACAAACTGAAATTGGAGATGACTTGAAATTGTAAAATATTAATGATGTGGAATGATAACCAAAATGGGAAAAATTACCAGTCAACACCATGCTAGAAACATAATCTCCCTCATAGAAAACAAGAACAATGTGCTTGGTGCATAGCAACCAAATTTCTTGGCCAGTCGAGTTGGAAACAGTGGCACTTGACTCAAAGACAGAGGCTGACTGCTGCTTTGATATTGTGTTGCTCTCCACAGTCCTGGTGATAATCCAATCGCCCACATCGAGCACCTAAAAGGACTCATTATGCCTCCTCCAAGAGTCTCATTCCTTTTGTTCAGTTCTCCTCTGATTTTGCTTCACCAGCCATGACTGAACAGGTTTGAACCAGTTTGAAGCTGTGGTTATAAATAGGGTGGTCACTTCAGGATTCACTGACTGACTGAGGAAAAATGCCCAGGCAAATGTAATATCCAGAACAAAAGTCCCAAGTGGAAGCTTGGCTGAAATGTTTGAGAAATAGGAAAAAAGATCAATGGGGATACAATAGACTGAGACTTGGGTTGCCGAGGCAGTATCACTATGGAAGTAGATCGCCCAACTTTCCTTTCGAGGAGTGGCAGGTGGGTTTGAGCTGCCAGCCTTCTGGTTAGCAGTCAAGTGCCTTAGGCACTATGCTACCAGAGCTCCTGTTCCTCAAATACAATACTGAAATTAGGAGATTTCAAGATAAGCAGAAATAAAGGGAATTTGATAAAACCAGACCAACTTTACAAGAGATGCTAAAGGGAGTCCTTTGGACAGAGAACCAACAACACCAAACAACAACTGACCATTAATACACATGATGACATAATCCAGGACAAATGAGGACAATTA
>NW_006922951.1:120229-121215 GCF_000298275.1 Orycteropus afer afer | reverse complement strand
TTTTCTTTTCCAGAAGAACAAATATGTGATAGGAGGTTGACATGCTGTCCAATAACCTGTAACTATTTACTGCCAAAAACTCCTTGCAAGGAAATCTAACCTACCAGTACTCAAGATTCTGTGAATTAACATTGAGGTGCTTCCTAAAAATACAGAGATAATATTATTTAATACATGCAGGCAATTTCTATACCTGGAGAGTTCCCCAATTAGTTGGCTTGATCATTTTGCATTCTGATATACATAGCAAATCCTCAAGTGTAACTTGTAATAAATTCCTAAAATGAAATCATTAAAATAATCTGCTTTCCTTAATTTCTTAGTTTTCCATTGTTTTAAGGTATATGCTTCTGTGTTTGTCTGTCTATAAAATAATACCACTTCTTTTATGGGATTTTCACCAAAATATTTCTTTATGCTTTGCTACTGTATCATTCTTGGGAGCTCTGGTAGCATAGTGCCTAAGGCACTTACTGCTAACCCGAAGGCTGGTGGTTCAAAGCCACCAGCCACTCCTGGGAAGGAAGGTTGAGCAGTCTACTTCCGTAGTGATACTGCCTCAGAAACCCAAGGAGGGGTCGCTATGAGTCGAGTCTGACTACACAGCACATAACAACACAACAACAACAACTGTATCATTCTCACTGTCTTATAAATCTCTTTATCCTCCTTTCCTCTTTTGTGTTATTGACAAGCCGAAATCTGAGCATTTAAAGGTACTCTTAGAAAAATTTATTCTGACAACACTACCAATGCTTATTTAAAATTTTTAGATTCAATTGTTCTTCTTCCTCAGAAAATTACTTAAAATGCCAATATAGTCTTGGTTTAGCAGTGAATGTTTAAAATGTACAATTTAGCTCAAAGGATGTGAATCTCACATTGCATTCAGGTAACACAAAGATATGTGAAACATTCAGGTTTTGTAACCCTAGTGAAAATGCAGGAGCTCTGGTAGCATAGTGGCTAAGACACTTGCCTGCTAA
>NW_006922951.1:116252-119514 GCF_000298275.1 Orycteropus afer afer | reverse complement strand
TTTATCTTGACGGTTTCATTATAGGCATTTATACAGTGAACTTTCATCCTCCACTGTAGGAAGGGTTGTAACTTGGAATTTGCTTGTCATAATATCAACTGATAAGAATATCCCTTTGGACTTAAGAATTAGCTGACAACAAAACTCTACACACTCTGTCAGAAGGGAGTATCTTTGTTCTGGGTTTGGCCACCTTGCCAAACCCCTGGTCCCTTCAGTTTGGTGGAAAGGGGGAAGCCATTCATTCTCTTTTCTAAGACAAATTTACTTTGACTGAGATTCACTTGAGCAGGCCTAAGATTCTTCTCCATCTTTGCATTTTTTCCAACATGGAATATGGATAATGTTTCAACTTTGCTTTCTTTTCTTGACACATTCATTTTTTATAGGTGAAGTAGGTATAATAGTTTATTGCTCCTCAGGAGGAAGGGTTGGTGTTCATAAACTATGGACTATCTTGGGGCTGGGAGATGACTTTAGCTCTATGTTGTTGTTAAGTCCTTTCGAGTAGTTTCTGACTCATAGTGACCCTATGCACAGCAGAATGAAACACTGCCCTGTCCTGCACCAGCTCCATAATCCTTGCTATATTTGAGCCAATCGCCACAGCCACTGTGTTAATCCATCTCGTTGAGGGCCTTCCCTTCTTTCCTCGACCCTCTACCCTACCAAGCATGACATCCTTCTCCAGGGAATGGTCCCTTTTTACATGACCAGAGTAAGTGAGATGAAGTCTGTCCATTCTCACTTCCAAGGAGCATTGTGGCTGTACTTCCTTGAAGACAGATTTATTAGATCTTTTAGCTCTATACAACCAAGTTATTTTAAGCAGTGAGTGTATGTGTGTGTGTATTTATATACAAATTTAAGGTTATAAATAGTTTTTAAATTTACACATTCCCTCTTACAAAAACATTGTTTTCTCTGATCCTAAACTAATTTTCTAATAAATCGATAAGTATTTCAGAAATGAAAACAAACTGCTTATCCTTCTTCATACTTTATGACAGGTAAATGAGAGCATTTATGGAGACACATTTAATTCTACACATTAATAATTGATTGTTTAATATTTTGAGATATCTTTGGAAATTTAATTAAGACCATATTTTCTTTTCTTTTTCTTGTTGAAAACATCAAATATTTCCATATATTGTGTTTTTCAAAGCTTACAAACTACTAATGGTTTCTCCACAGTTATATCCGTAGTTACATGCAATTTTCCATAGTAAGATAAAAATTTTTGCAACTTTGCTTTAAAATATTTCTTAGGAAATGGTTTCAAGATTCCTTAAATTAAAAAGCAAGAAAAAGAAAGTAAGTCTGCATTCCCTCTGTTTCTCCTTTTGCTACTGCACACTGGAGGAATAAGGCAAGGAGACTAGACTTATCAGTCTCGGTACCCTGAGGATTGCTGCTGAGTCCTTGGAGGTGTAACCATAACATTGAGTCTTACTTCATTTCTGCATTGAAGAATCCAAGACACATCAGTGCTGAGTAGCCTGTTCAACCATGTCATAGAACAGTTGAGTATATGGGCTACCTAGTTCTCAGGTATGGAAATCTAATATTTTAAAATCCATAAATTTGTGTAAATACTCCTTAATTAAAATTTTAATTGATAGATACATTTTTAATCTATTGATGCACTGCAATTTATCCCAATTTAAGCTATATAATAGCTTAAAACAACAAATATTTATTATCTCTCACAGTTTCTGATGGTTAGGAATCTGGGAGAGGTTTAAGGAGGGATTCTGATAGTGTCTCCATTGAGATCACTGTCAATTTGGACCAGTGATGCATTTGTCCCAAGGATTGACTGGGATTAGAGAACCTGTTTATAAGATCACTCACACAGTCATTGGGTCTTCACTGGTCTTTAGTTCCTACCATGAGGACCTCTCTATATTCAGCTTTCTTCTGAGACAGAGAGAGAGACAGAGAGTTCCACATTGGAACCCATAGTTTTTCATATGCAACAGTTAAGTGCTTGACTGCTAACTGAAAGGCTAGTAGTTCAAACCCACCAGCAGCTTCTTTGGAAAAAGGCCTTGGCAACTTGGTTCTGTAAAGATTGCAACTTAGAAAATCCTATGGGACATTTCTACTCTTTAATACAGGTTTTCTGTCAGTTGAAATCTACTAATTGGAACATAAGAATAATAATCTCAGAAGTAACACATCATCACTTTTCATGTGATATTGGCCACACAGATTAACCACAGTACAAGTGTGTGAATACTGTAACACAGGAATTGTTAGGACATCTTTAAGGTTGACTACACATACCTTGCTTGCTGAAAATGAAGATGACTTGAAGCACTTACTGATGAATATCAAATACTATAGTCTTCGGTATGGATTATATCTCAAAATAAAGAAAACAAAAATCTACATAACTGGGCCAATAATTAACATCACAATAAATGGAGAAAAGATTGAAGTTGTCAGGGATGTATTTCATTTTATTTAGATCTGCAATCATCATCCGTGGATCACCAGGGTGTTGATTGCGGCAGTCAAGAAATCAGATATCATATTGCGCTGGGCAAATCTGCTCCAAAAGACCATTTTATAGAATTAAGAAGCAAAGATGTCACTTTGAAAACTAAGATGTGCCTAACCCAAGCCATAGTATTTTCAATTGCCTCGTATGCATGTGAAATGTGGTCAATGAATAAGGAAGGGTGAAGAAAAGGTAACACCTTTGAGTTATGGTATTGGCAAAGAATAAAGAAAATATCACAGGCTGCCAGAAGAATGAACAAATCTGTCCTGGAAGAAGTATAGCTAGAATGGTCCTTGGAAGCGAGGCTGGCCAGACTGCTTCTCACCTACTTTCGTCATGTGGTCAGAGGAACCATTCCCTGAGAAGGTCATTGTGCTTGGTAAAGTACAGAGTCAGTGACAAAAGAGAGGACACTCAATAGGATGTATTAAGACTGAAGCTTGCAAGGATGGTCACAAGGATAGCAAGGATTATGAGGCTGGCTCAGGAAAAGACAGTGATTCGTTTTGTTGTATGTGGCATCACTATGAGTCAGAGTGGACTCAAAGACACCTAATAACAGTGCAGAGACAGATGATATATATATTGTTGTTGTTGTTGTTGTTATGGGCTGTCAAGTCATCTCTAACTCATAGCGACCTATGTACAACAGAATGAAACACTGTCTAATGTTGGGCCAGCCTCACAATGCCTACCATATGTGAGCCCATCACTGCAGCCACCATGTCAATCCATCTTGTTGAGGGCATT
>NW_006922951.1:114316-115352 GCF_000298275.1 Orycteropus afer afer | reverse complement strand
GATGCCTTTGCATAGTCAATAAAACATAAGTAAACAATTTTTTGTTATTATTTGCTTTTGGCCAAGATCCATCTGACATCAGCTGTGATATCCCTCACTCCATGTCCCCTTCTGAATCCAGCTTGCATTTCTGGAAATTCTCTGTCAATATATTCCCGCAACCCTTTTGGAATTGTCTTCAGTAAGATTTTACTTGAGTGTGATACCAAGGATAATGTGTGATAATATCCACATTTTGTGGGATCACCTTTCTTTGGAATTGGTACAAATATGAATATCTTCCAGTCAGTTGGCCAGGTAGCTGTCTTCCAGATCTCTTGGCATAGATGAGCAAGTGCCCTCAGTGCAGCATCCATTTGTTGAAACATCTCAGTGGGTATTCCGTCAATTCCTGGAACCTTATTTTTTGCCAATTACTTCAATGCAGCTTCAACTTCATTCTTCAATACTGTTGGTTCTTGATCATATGACAACTCCTGAAATGGATGATCTACCAATTCTTTTTGGTGTAGTGACCTTGTGTATTTCATTTGTCTTATTTTTATATTTCTTGCATCATTCAATATATTGCTCATGGAATCTTTCAATATTGGAATTTGAGGCTTAATTTTTTCCTCAGTTCTTTCAGCTTGAGAAATGCTGACCATGTTCTCCCCTTTTGGTTTGGTAAATCTAGGTCTTTGCATATGTCATTATGATTGACCGTTTTCTCCAGCTACTCTTTAAAATCTTCTGTTCACCTCTACTACCTTGTTGATTCTTCCATCCACTTTAGTGACTGTATGTTCAAGGGCAAGTTTCAGAGTCTCTTCTGACATCCATTTTGGTCTCTTTTTCCTTTCCTGTCTTTTTAATCACTTTTTGCTTTCCTTGTGGATGATATTCTTGATGTCATCCCACATTTCCTCTGGTTTTTCACTCGCTGGTGTTCAGTGCATCAAATCTATTCTTTAGATGGTTTCTAAATTCAGGAGAGATATAATCAAGGTCATATTTAGGCTCTTGTGATCTTCTTTTAATTGTGTTCTGCTTCGAC
>NW_006922951.1:102465-104095 GCF_000298275.1 Orycteropus afer afer | reverse complement strand
CAACTTCTGCAGTCTGAAATTGACTGAACTTGCAATCAAGATGTGCTAATTATCACTGGTGATTGGAATGCAAAAGGTGGAAACAGAGAAGAATCATCAGTAGTTGGAAAATATGCCCTTGGTGATAGAAATAATGCTGGAGATCGCATGAGAGAATTTTGTAAGACCAACAACTTATTAATTGCTGATATCGTTTTTCAAAAACACAAACGGTGGCTATACACATGGATTTCACCAGATGGAGTACACAGGAATCAGATGAACTACATCTATGGAAAGAGGTGATGAAGAAGCTCAACATCTTCAGCCAAAACTAGGTCAGGAGCTAATTGTGGAATAGACTATCAGCTGCTCATATGCAAGTTCAAGTTGAAGCTGAAGATAAAAGAAGTCCACGAGAGCCAAAATATGAGCTCTTGAATTTAGAGACTATCTAAAGAATAGATTTAATGCACTGAACATCAGTGACCAAAAAACAAAGGCATTGTGACATGAGATCAAGAACATCATCCTTGAGGAAAGCAAAAGATCATTCAAAAGACAAGAAAGGAAGAAAATACCAAAATGGATGTCGGAAGAGACTTTGAAACTTGCCCTTGAACAGAGATTAGCTAAAGCAAATGGAAGAAATGACAAGATAAAAGAGCGGAACCAAAGATTTCAAAGAACAGCTTGAAAAGACAAAGTCAATTATAATGAAATGCAAAGACCTATAGTTAGAAAACCCAAAGGGGAGAACACAGTCAGGATTTCTCAAGCTGAAAGAACTGAGGAAAAAAATTAAGCCTCAAAATCCAATATTGAATGATTCCATGTGCAGTATGTTGAATGATGCAGGAAACATCAAAAGAAGATAGAGGGAATACACAGAGTCACTATAGCAAAAAAAACCTGGTAGATGATCATCCATTTCAGGAGGTGGCAATGAGCAAGAACCCATGGTATTGAAGGAAGAAGTAGAAGGTGCCTGAAGGAATTGGTGATAAACAAGGCTCCAGGAATTGATAGAATACCCATTGAGAGGTTTCAACAAATGGATGTTACACTGGAAGCACTCACTCAGCTATGGCAAGAGATTTGGAAGACAGCTACCTGGCCAACTGACTGGAAGAGATCCATATTTGTACCCATTCTAAAGAAAGGTATTTCCACAGAATGTGGGAATTATTGAAAAATATCATTGATACCACACTCAAGTAAAAACTTAATGAAGATAATTCAAAAAGGGTTGAAGCAGTATATTGAGAGAGAACTGCCAGAAATGCAAGCTGGATCCATAAAGGCATATGGAGTGAGGGATATCATAGCTGATGTTAAATAGATCTTGGCCAAAAGCAGATAATACCAGAAAGAAGTTTACTTGTGTATTATTGAGTATGCACAGGCATTCAATTGTGTGGATCTTAACAAATTATGGATAACATTGAAAAGAATGGGAATTACAGAACACTTAATTATTCTCTTGAGAAAGCTGTACATAGACCAGGAGGCTGTCTTTTGAATAGAACAAGAGGATACTGCATGGTTTAGAATAAGGAAGGGAGTGGGTCAGGGTAGTATCCTTTCACTAAACCTATTCAATCTGTATGCTGAGCAAATAAGCTGAGAAGGTAAACTATATGAAGAAGAA
>NW_006922951.1:79892-101461 GCF_000298275.1 Orycteropus afer afer | reverse complement strand
AATCTGTCATGGATGAAGTGCACCCAGAATGCTCCTTGGAAGCAAGAATGACCAAACTTCATCTCATCTACTTTGTTCATTCTATCAGAATTCTCTGCAGAAGGATGTCATGCTTGGTAAAGTGGAGGGTCAGTGCAAAACGGGAAAGCCCTCAACAAGATGGATTGGCACAGTGGCTTCAGTGATAGGCTCAGGTATAGTAGGGATCATGAGGCTGGCACAGGACTGGGCAGTGTTTCATTCTGTTGTATATAAGGTCACTGTGAGTCAGAGATGCCTCCGTGGCCCGTATCAACAACAAAAATAACATTGCACTGGACAAATCTGCTGGAAAAGACTTCTTTAAAGTGGTTAAGAGCAAAGATGTCTCTTTGAAATCTAAGGTGTGCCTAACCTAAGCCACGGTGTTTTCAATCACCTCATATGCCCGTGAAAGCTGGATAATGATTAAGGAAGACTTAAGAAGAGTTGATGCTTTTGAGTTGTGGTGTTGGTCAAGAACAGTGAGAATGCCATGGACTGCCAGAAGAAAGAACAAATCTGTCTTGAAAGATGTGCAGCCAGAATGCCCCTTGGATAGGAGAATGGCCAGACTTCCTCTCACCTACTTTGGCCGTGTTTTCTGAAGGGAGCATTCCCTGGAAAAGGATATCATGCTTGGTAAAGAGGAGGGTGAGCAAAAAAGGGGAAGGCCCATAAGGCGATGGATTGATATGGTGCCTCTACAATGGGCTTAGGTATAGCAAGGATTGTGAGGCTGGTGCAAGACTGGGCAGTGATTCATTTTGTTGTACACAGTGTCACCATGCGTTGGAGCCTAGCCAGTGTCCACTAACAACAAAAAGTAGCTGTAATTCACAAATTAAGTACATATTTTTAAATATAAATTAAATTCTTTATTTGAAATCACTAAAATATAGTGATAAAAATGTAGATTTTGTACATAAATTCTTTCTACCAAAGCAAATTATAAATTGTATATTACTCTGAATTCTAACATTTACACTCCTTGTTGAAAAATTAACAAGCTGCACTGAGGTTATAAATACATACACACACAAACAGATGTTTGGGAGAAAACAAAAATGGTGGGGCTGTAACATCCACATAAATATAGGACAAAAGAGAAAAATAAGGTAATATTATAAATTTATTTCATTCTAAAAATAAAAATAAAAATTTGCACAACACTAGAAGGAAACATAAACAGTCAGAATTTTTAATAATACTCACATTTAATTATCCATGTTAGAACATTTTATTTCTGTGCAGAACATTATAATAATAAATATTATACATATTTAGAAATAAAATAATATTGAAAACTTTAACTGTATTTTTATATAGTGCTTTTATTTATTTATTTATTTTTCTTATAGTAATTTTGACTAAAAAAAATTAATTCCTATGAAGTGGAAAGGTATTGAAATATTAAAAATTTTCTATTGTATTCTCTGAAGGATATTAGCCTCCAACTGCTTAGTCTTCGTCCTTCATGCTAAACTCAAATTTTCTGAAGAACAACTACAAGAATGCAATACTACTCTTACTGTTGTGCACTTGTCCTTGGTTTGAGAATGATGAATTCTGGTTCCATGCTATTTTTGTTGCTAGCTTCCATCAAGTCATTTCTACTCATAGAGACCCTATGCATAACAAAATGAAATATTGACCAGCCCTGTGCTATCCTCACACTTGTTTCTGTGCTTGAGCCCAGTGTTGCAGTCACTGTGTCAATTCATCTCACTGAGGATCTTTCTCTCTTTCATTGACCCTCTATTGAGTATGATGCCTTTCAATGGGGACTGGTCCCTCCTAATATCACATGCAAAGCAAGTAAAACAAATCTCAACATCTTTGCTTCTACAGAACATTCTGGCAGTACTTCTTTGAAGACACATTGTTTGTTCTTCTGGCAGTCCATGATGTATTCAATATTCTTTGCCAAAACCATAATTCAAAGGCATCAATTCTTGTTAGGTCCTCCTTACTCGTCATTCAGCTTTCATATGCATATGAGGCAAGTGGCATACCATGGCTTGGGTCAGGAATACCTTACTTCTCAAAGGGATATTTTTTCTTTTGTGTTATTGTGCTGGTCACTTGCTTTTGATATACTGCCTTTCCCTTCACCCAAATCAATACTTGTCTTTTGCATATCTAGCCATTTTCCCTCCTTTCACCTCCTTGATAATCAAATAATAAATTCCCTTTCATTTATAAACCTATCTTCAACTTTTTGCAAGAGTAGACTCATACAATATTTATCCTTCTGCGATTGATTTATTTCACTGAGCGTAATCTCCTCCAAGTTCATCCATGTTATGAGGTGTTTTTCAGAGTCTTTGTTTTTCTTTAGTGTTGCATAGTATTCCACGGTGTGTATGTACCATAGTTTTGTTATCCATTCATTCATTGAAGGAAACAACTTAGGTTGTTTCCATCTCTTTGCTGTTGTCAATAGTACTGTGATGAATATGAGTGTGCATAATCTATTCATGCCCTAGTTCTCACTTCTTTAGGATATATACCTATTAATGAGATTGCTAGATCAAATGATATTTCCAACTTTTTTTTTTTTTTTTTTAAGGAAGCACTGTATTGTTTTCCTGAGTGGTTGTATCAGTCCCACTAGCAGTGTAGGAAGATTCTAATCTCTCCACATCCTCACAAGCATTTGTCATTTTCTGTCTTGTTGAATTTTACTATTATTGCTGGGATGAGATGATACCTCATTGTTTTGATTTGGATCTCTCTAGTAGCTAATGATAGCAAGTGTTTCTTCATATGTTTCTTAGCCATAGGAATATTGTCTTTGGTGTAGTGTCTGTTCATGTTTTCTGCTCATTTTTTAATTGGATTGATTGTCTTTATGATGTTAAATTGTTGAAGTCTTCTATAAATAAGTCTTTGGTCAGATATGTTGTTGTCAAATATTTTTTTTCCTAATCTGTATGTTCTCTTTTTACTCTTTTGGAAGTCTGTTGATCTGCACAAGAATATAATTTTTAGAGGTCCTAATCATCTAGTTTATCTTCTGTTGTTTGTGCATGTTTAGTTATGTTTGATGGTCTATTTATGTCATATATTTGGGGCTCTAGGTTTCCCCCTATTTTTTTTTTCTTGACAATTTTATACTTTTAGCTTTACATTTTAGTTATTAATCTATCTTAATTTAGTTTTCATATATGGCCATTTTTCTGCAAACAGGTATCTGCTTTTGCTGGCACCATTTGTTAAAAAAAACTGTCTTTTTCTTATTTAATGGATTTCAATGCTTTGAAAAGATCAGCTGACCATAGTTAGATGGATCTATTTCTGGGTTCTTAATTATGATCCATTGGTCTATGTATCTGTCATTGTACCACTACCAGGCTGTTTTGACTACTGTGGCTGTATAGTACATTTTTATATAGGGGGGTATGAAACTTTCTCATTCTTTTGATTTTTAACCCTTTAAAGAACAGTTTTGGAGCAGATTATCTCAATGCAATGTGTAATTTCTTGACTGCTCAATCTATGGGTGTTGACTGTGGATCCAAATAAAATAAAATCCATGACTATTTCAACGTATTCTCCATTTTTCATGATGTTGTTATAGGTCCAGTTTTGAGGATTTTTTTTTTCCTTTATGTTGAGATGTAAGCCATACTGCATTCTGTAAACTTTGATTTTCATCAGAAAGTGTTTCAAGTTTTCTCTCTTTTCATTTCATCAAGCAAAGTTATATCATCTGCATATTGCAAGTCATCAATGAGTCTTCTTAGAATCCTGATGCCATGTTCTTCTTCATATAGTTCAATTTCTCAGATAATTTGCTCAGCATGCAGATTGGAAAAGTATGCTGAAAGGAATTCAACCCTGGCACACAGCTTTCTCATTTTAAACCATGCATTATCCCCTTGTTCTATTCAAGTGACTGCCTCTTGTCTTTGCACAGTCTCTGTATGTGCCCAATTGAGTGTTCTGGAATTCCCATTCTTTGAAATGTGATCCATAATTTGTTATGATCCACACAGTTGAATGCCTCCACATAGACAATAAAACACAGGTAAACATCTTTTTGGCATGCTGTGCTTTTAGCCAGAATCTACATGACATCAATGATCTCCTTTGTTCCACATTCTCTTCTGAATCTGACTTGAATATCTGGTAGTTCCCTATCAGTGTACTGCTGCAACCATTTTTGAATTATCTTCAGCTAAATTTTGCTTATGTGTGATATTAGTGATATCGTGTGATACTTTTTGCATTCTGATGGATCACCTCATTGAGCTCTAGAGAAGACTAAATGGTACAAAAACCAAACTCATTGTCATCAAGTTGGTTCGGACTCCTTGGGTTTCTGGGGCTGTATCTCTAGGGTAGTGTTTGCTTTGTCACAGAAGTATTTTGAGACTTGGAATATGGCATAGATGTTGGCATAAACACAATCTTGGAATCACATTCTTGAGAATTCACTTTACATAAACCTTCTGGGTGTGCAAAAGTAGCTCTCTTCTTATTATTAAAAATTAGAACTATCCCTTTATTTAAAGATGATGCAGAGGCTTCTGCCTTGCAAGACAACTGGCACTCTTCTGTAGATTTGTGGCCACATAATACTGGCCACCAAACTGAAAACTGAAATCAAATCACAATGTTGAACACAGACAGGGAAGTACTCCATCTGTTAAGGGAGGAGAGGCATGATAAACAGAAGGAGCTGTAGGACCTAGTTCTCATGTACTGGCAGGCACTAAAAGAGTATATAGGGGTCAAGGTCTTGAAATGTGAATGACTAGGTTAGAATTAAGATATAGATAAAAGAGAGTTCATTAATATGGACTCACCCTTTCTTAATACAGAATTTAGCAACCTGTAATATTGACTCTAGGAGCTCTGGCAGCATAGTGGCTAAAGCACTTGACTGCTAACCAGAAGGCTGGCGGTTCAAACCCACTAGCCACTCCTCAGAAGGAAGGTTGGACAATCCTACTTTCGTAGTGATACTGCTTCAGAAACCCAAGGAGGGGTTGCTATGAGTCGAGGCTGACTCGACGGCACATAACAACAACAACAACAACAATATTGACTCTGACTCTGAGAAGCTTAAAAAAAGTAGTGGCCCACCTCCCCATAAAGTAGAAATCCATGAACTATTATGGGGAGTGGTACAAAAACAAACTCATTGTCAACAAGTTGGTTAGGACTTCTTGGGTTTCCGAAGCTGTATCTCTATGGTAGTAGATTTCCTAGTCTTCCTTCCAAGGAGTGGATTGTGAGTTTGAACCTCCAGCCTTCTAGTTAGCAGTCAAATGCCTTAGGCATTATACTCCCAGTGCTCCTGTGAAATGGTGGAGGTAGGAATAAAGATAAAAATAAATAAGTGTCAGATGCTACAATGGGTATACTATAAAGATAAGAAAACCCACTAGTAAATTATGTTCTAGTGAAGAAACTGAGAGATACTCCATTTACCAAAATGATAAAGATTATGCCTTTGATGGGGCACCAGCACTTTTCAAATCTCAATGGTAAATGTCCTCTGATGTTCATGGCCTACAGTAGGTGATACAGATACCAACTCTCTAATAGTAAGGGGAGTGATAACATTCCAACATATTGGAGATCAGATGATAGGATATAATCATTAAAAACTGGTAGATGTAGATATTTTTAATAAGAGTAAGGTCAGAACTACAGCCAAGGAGGAAAGCTATTAAGAGAACTATCAGATGGTTAGGGAGGTCTGGTAGCGTAATGCCTAAGGCACTTGACTGCTGACCAGAAAGCTGGAGGTTCAAACCTACCAGCCAATCGTCAGAAGGAAGATGGGGCAATCTACTTCTGTAGTGATACTGCCTCAGAAACCCAAGGAGGGGTCGCTATGAGTCAGGTCTGACTCTACGGCACATAACAACAACAACAACAACAACAGATGGTTAATACAGCAAGGAAGTATCAGCAATAGCCAACAACATTATTGGTCAATTTATATAAATACAATAATAAATGCTATATAATCTGGAGGTCAAGAGAAGATTCTCCAATAAAATAAAATTATTATCCCATTTTAGGTCTGGACTTTAGCCTCTTTTCAGACCTGGAAAAGCACTGATTGGTGGAAAGGTCGACTTTGCAGGGGGATGTATCTCCTTTCACTACAGCAAGTGTACACAGTTATGATTCATTCAAACTTTTCAGAAAGAAATTCATGTCCATTAACTTAGGTAAATATACTCCAGGGAGAAAAATGTACTGACACTGCAATAACTATTGGATATAGAGACCAACTTGACATTAATACCTGTAGACTTAAAGTGCCATCATGGCACACTTACTAGAGTGAAAGCACATGGAGATAGGTAATAAATTGAAATTTAACCCACTTCCAAGATGTTGTGGCTCCATTTTGTCCATTGATTTACTTAGTGTTCATTTCACCTGTTCATAAATTTAAACTTGAAGAGGAGATACATGGTGATTGGAAAAACACAGGTATTTTTTCTTTGGCATGTGAGCTAATAGCTATTATAATGGAAAGGACAAGTAGAAGCTTCTGAATATGCCTAGATCTCAGCTAAGAGATTATATTACTTTACTTACATATTATTATATATCATGTATAATCTATCACCCTCCTATATATCATCCTGGGATAAGGATTAGTGTCAAAGTTGAATACCAAAAAGGATAGCTCACAGCCTAGTCCTCTATAAACCTCCCTCTATTATAAATATCTGCTTGTCTCAAGGTTATTCTTTCCTTGGGTCAATGTGAGGCATAAACAAACAGCCAGTCCTTTATTTAGGGTAACTCTGAAGGGCCATGCTGAACTGAGAACTCTCAATCAGCAGAGACTTTTATTACAGCACATACAATTCAAATTCCCATTTTATTTCCTCCCTTAAATATACTTCCTGGAACACACTCCAGTAAATTTTCTCCCCATACAACTTGGATTCAGAGACTGCTCTTGGGGAACCCAAGCTAACATACAGTTAAATCTTTAATTTTATTATTATTATTTTTAACCACCTTATATAGAGAGAATATTTAAAAAAAAAAAAAAAAGTACCTAGAAGGGATTGGGGTTTGAATATGTACGATTATCACAAAAACTCTTTTTCTTTACCAAGAGCTCTAGGACATGGCAGACTTTCTTACTACTTCTTCAGGCCACTGGGGAGAATTGTTTTTACCCCTGCCTGTCCCTTGTTTTTAATGGGCAGATTTTCTAGGCTTACAATTTTCCTCTTCTCAACTTCTAATAGATCTGAAAACATATCTTCCATCCATTAATGATTTCTTTTTCAAGCCTTTAGAACTTGGCCGAAGGCTCAAGGAAAGTCCAAATTACCCTGACAACATCTCAGAGTTATGGCTAGTGCTGTGGTTTTTGAGATAAATGAATTATCCTTTCATTTGTAGGGTCCTAGTTACTCACTCCTCAGAAGGAAGATGTGGAAATCTACTTCTGTAGAGATAACACCTCGGAAATCCAAGGAGGGGTCGCTGTAGTTGGAATCAACTCAATAGCAGTGAGTTTAGCGGCCCTATAGGATGGCTTTGGGGCCTAAGGCAGTCGCCTGCCAAGCACAAGGCTGGAGGTTCAAACCCACCACCCACTCCCTGCCCCTTAGACCTGGCTGTCACTTTCTCGACTTGGCCCTCCTTGAGAACTCAAGGAGGGCTCACTTGGAGTCTGATGCAGTCAGTTGGGAGGTATGGTTTTTAGGAGCTCTGGTAGCATAGTGCCTAAGGCACTTGACTGCTAACCAGAAGGCTGGTGGTTCAAACTCACCAGCCACTCCTTGGAAGAAAGATTGGGCAATCTATTTCCATAGTGATACTGCCTCAGAAACCCAAGGAGGGGTCACTATGAGTCGAGTCCCACTCAATGGAAAACAACAACAACAACAGCCCTATTCAGAAGGAAGATGGGGCAATATACTCCCGTAGTGATACTGCCTCAGAAACCCAAGGAAGGGTTGTGATGAGTCAGGTCCAACTCGTCGGCACAAAATAACAACAACAGTTACCTATTAAAATATTTTTATGTTATAGTATCTCCAGATTTTTTGCTTAGTTGGCCACGTTGCTGGAATCAGGATAGTCTTTTATTTGTGTTTGGCAGGTAGAAGACCATAGATTAATGTTTATTTAACATAAAGGAATTTAGAAAATATTTTTACGTAAGGGAAATATCAACATTTTAACCCATTCCCCTATTAGAACATTTATTATCATTTTAAAGCCCACATACATTATGTAGTGTGTGTGCATAAACACACTCATGAGTGATGTGTGTGTGTGTGTGCATGTGTGTCCACAGTTTGCCTTTGAGTTGATTCTAACTTATAATGATGTATAGGACTGTGGTAGCTCAATTTGTATGTCAACTTGTCTGGGACTCGTTGAGTGTCTGGGCCTCGTTGAATGGCTGGGTGGTAGTTATTCCCCATGATGAGACTAGCAATCAACTCTATGGTGGGATATACCACAAGCAGCTGAGTAGCTAGCTGCCTTTGGGAGGTAGTCTACTTCCTGTATATAAGGAGAAGCCTTTGGGATAGTCTCTAGCTTATGGCATGCTTGGACGCTGCATGTAGCCGTGTTGTTGTTCAGCAGCCTGCCATGCTCTGCTGACCTTGGGACTTACAATGGACTTAAATTAATTGCCTGCTGTGTGGTTTGGTAACATCTGGGCTGTGCCTTTGTACTTGTCAACCTTGGGTTTGTCAGACTTAGCAGCCAGAAGCTGTCTGAGTGAAGAAATGCCTCTAGTTCCACTGGGCTGGGAGCAGGGGGCAGAGCTTGATCCCAAGGTTGAGAGGCTTCTTTCACCCAATCCCTAGAGCCTGGCACTTTGACCTTGAATTTAAAGCCTCCAAACTGTAAGAGAACAAACTCCTGTTTGTTAAGGTCATTCCATTTGTGGTATAATCTTGTCAGAGTGGCACTGGGTAAGCAGAAAAAGGACAGATTAGAATTTCCTTATAGGCATTCCAAGATTCCAAGCCTGTCATATTTATCAGAGCAGATCAGCAGGTCTTTGTTCCTGAAAAGCAGTTGTTGGGTTTGAACCAATACCTTTCAATTAGCGGCTGAGAACTTATTCAATGCACTACCTGGAGACTTTCACTCTGTATACAAATACTATAGATAGTATAAAATGCCAAAAAATAAACTCACAGCTGTGGAGTCAGATCCAATTCATAGTGACCCCTCCTTGGGTTTCCAAGTCAGTATCACTACAGAAGTAGATTGCCCAGTCATCCTCCCTAGGAGTGGCTGGTGGGTTTGGACAACTAGCCTTCTGGTAAGCAGTCAAGTGCCTTAGGGACTTTGCTACCAGAGAACATTTCTTTTCCTATAGTCTCCAAAAATATTTAAGTTTCTTGAACATGATGATATAGATTTCAATGTTATACAAGTATTTCATTTATTTAGATTTGAAAACTACAATAAAAGTACATAAAAGACACAAATTTTGTTTCATAGAGTGTACTAAAAACTGTGGAAACAGAGTCTTGCTAAAATATTTTAAAGATAAATATGATGTAATACAAACTATTATTTGCATATACTTCTAAGTAAAGAAAAGAAACTTTGGTAAATGTATAGGCTTCAGAATTAGAAATCCTTAATCCAAGTTCCAACTCTTCCTTTTAATCAGTTCATTGATCTTAGGAAAATCACCAAAATTAGCTTAGTCCCTGATAATGAAATGAGGCCTGGTAACCTAAATTCTAGAATCATTGCAAGAAAAAAATTAATATGAAGATCATAAGATCATTCTAAAATATCTTGTGAAGTTAATAATTTTCTTCATACTTCTGTCAGTCACGATATTAAAAAAGAAATAAAAATGTGATTTCTAATTTGGATCTATGGTAAATGAAACTACCTAAAAATGTATAGTTATACATTTTAAAAAATAAAATATAATTGCTGTCCATACATGGAAAAATATTGTGGAAATTAATTAATTAAAATATTATCTATTGAGTATTGATATGGGTTAATAACATACAGTGGTAGTTACGTTTGTGTTTCAACTTGGCTGTGCCTGGTTGAGTGGCTGGGCAGCTGGATGTAGCATTCACCATGACAAGTCTGGTAATCAGCTCCATGGTCCAATCTACGGTGAGTAGTTGAATTGCTGCTTGAGGGATGTCATCTGTTTCTTGTATATAAGAAGAAACCTTGGGGAACTGTCTCTAGCTTATGGAACACTTGAACCCTGTATATAGCCATGTCGCTGTTCAGCAGCCTACCATGCTCTGCCAAACTTGAGACTTTCAGTGGACTTGAATTAATGGCCTGTCATGTGGTTTGGTAACATTGGGACTGTGCCATCTTACTAGTCAACCCTGGGCTCGTCAGCCTCAGCAGCCAGCAACTGTCTGAGTGAAGAAAAATGTTGAGCTCCAGTGGGCCAGGAACAAGAGAAAGAGCTGAAGCCCAAGCCCCTAGAGCCTTTCATTCAGCCCGTAGAGCCTGGCACTTTGAACTTGGACTTAAAGCCTCCAAACTGTAAGAGAATAAACTCCTGTTTATTCAGGCCATCGCATTGGTGGTATTATCTGTTCGAGCAGCATAGAGGTAACCAAAACACATACCATAATAAGGAAAATCTCGTTCCTCTCATTCTGTAGAATTTCTGTGCCTAGATCTGTTGGGTTCCCCTTCACCAGGGCTCCCCCAACCCAAAGGGTAACGCCACCCAAAATCACTCAGGAAAGACGTCTCTTGATGCAAAAGCAGGAGGCGTTTATTCAAGGTTCCATCGCGCTGGGGCTCGACTCATATCCCACGCAGGGGCAGAGGAGTTGAGCCCCAAGCATCTAACACACACACTATTTAAAGGTACATTAGAAAAAGGCGGAGGGGAGGTGTGGGTGGAGGGAGTACAAGTGATTGGTCGGGGGAGGGGAGTGGACAGAGGGAATTCAGGCGATAGGTTAATTTCAAACTTTGGCGTGAGTAAAACACAAATGATTTGCTATTTTAAACATAGTCTTTCTGGAGGGAAATGCAGGGTACAAGTAATTGGTTGGTTCAAACATTAACTCTTTGGAGGGAGTGTGGATGGCTGATGTCATTTTCTGAGAATTGTTTACGTTCAGTTCTTCTTTCCTAATTCTGAGAACTAGGTTCAGGGCTTAGTTATCTACAGTTCTGGGAATTGTTTACTAAAACTATATGTTTCCCAGTTCCTGGAACTGGGGCCCTTTTGCTGGTCTTAATAATGGCCTCTTATTGCTATAGTAAAATATTACATTTTAATTTTACTTTTAATTTTGCATCTCTAATTTTGTATTTAAATTTTTAATTCCACAGATCTACAGACTATACACTGAAACTGTAAATAACCACCACATTTATGAAAATTACCATTTAAGAAAAAAAAAAAAGAACAATTGTTGTAATGATAATACAAAATTATAAAAATCATATAGAAGCATCTGTCACTAATAAAATGTAGTGAGCCTTTCTTCTCTCACCATAATCAGTCACCAGTTGCCTTTGTGTTGACTACGGTTCGTTGCAATTCAGTGTGTGAAGACAGACCATTGCTCCATATGATTTTCGGGGCCTGATTTTTTAATAGTTGTTTACCAGGCTTTTATCTGAGGTGCCTCTGGGTGAACTCAAACTGCCAACCTTCCTAGTTATCAGTGAGCAGCCAGGGATTCCTCTCCTACCATATTTGTCTCTAAAACCATAGCTCCATTAAGAACTTAAATAAATAAATAAAAAGAAAGAATTAGAGAGATTTCAGTGATAAACTTTAACTTCACTACAAATTGTATCAGAACAGAGCTACTTTACAAATTGTCTTACACATCCAGAGTAGTTCCTCTGCCATCAGAACTGATCACAGTCTATTGTGATGATCCATCTCTGAGACTAATTTAATCCAACACCATTAAATATTGAATTCCTATTACCAACTCTCCTAGTTTAATTTTACACTTACCAAGCAACCTTCAAGTCTGAAGTTTTCTATTCAGTAACTACCAGAACAAAGACACTGTGCTTTGGATTCTCTTGCAATTTTACTTGTTTTAAACAATTTTTTTTGGTTTAAACATCAAGCTTGGTTAATTTGAGCCTATCTCTGAAAAATGGATCCACTTGATATTTACACATTAGTTTGTCTTAGCCTGATACTGATCGAGGTTAAAGAATTAAGTTAAGGCTTAGAAGGAGACCTGTCTGGGCACAGACTAAAATCAGTTGTTGTTGTTATTTGCAAACTTCTGTGAGATGAGCAAGAATTTAATAACTTATTTCTCAGGATCAAGTAATTACCACTTTATTCAGGGACAAAGGAAGAATACAAGTAAGTACATACAAGGAGAAAGAGATGGGCTATAAAATGCACATAACAAAGGCTGCCTGCAATAGTTCTTATTCAATGGCATATGTAACATTCCTGGCATATGATGGCCTCTCAGAAGTCATCATTGTCATAACCAATGTATCCTTTTCAATAGTTTGTCATAAAAATAAAATCACTTTTTGTTGTTGTTTAAGATTTAAATTTTAAAATCATAGCCATAAGTTGCTGAGCTCTTGGATATCCCTTTGTCATCATGTGCCCAAGTTCCTGAGGTCTGTCCTACATCAACCACCTCAGAAAAGGAGAACAGAGATTGTTCAGCACTTCACCAGCAGAGCCTTCTCTCTCCGTCTACTGTGGTTGCTATATACTCACTGTGAAAACGGGTCTGTTTTCCATGCTACATAGTCCTCTGTCTTCCCTGTGATCATCTGTGATGACAAAGAGCACTGCTTGTCTAGCAGCACATTTTTAGGCTCAGTTCTGGAGTTGTGAGGAAAAATGAGGTCTATTTTTGGGTAAGTATCCGCATGAATCCAATCCCCAAATTAATAGATATTGATCCAGTCCTCACCATTCTATTTCTCAGTGACTTCTTACACCGGTCATTCATGCAGCACTTTCTCTCTCCCATCCTAGCTATGCAGAGCTAGGGCAGATTCCTCAAGTGAAGAGGACAACATTCTTTACACTGACAAATGAGCAAGTTTGAGAGAACACGCAGAACTTTCACCTGCTAGGTCCACCTTCTCCTTTGTGTTTGTTTAGTAATTCACTAGAAGAACTCATAAAGCTCAAACTACAGTGCTTGCAATTATAGATATATTATAGCAAAATGATACCAATCAGGATCATTTTAAGGAAGAGCGATGTCTGGAATGATTTCTAGCGTGAAGCTTCCATATCCTAAAGATCACATCACCCTCCCTTCCCTGACCAGGAAGCTCTGTGAAACTTCATGTTCCAGAAGTTAATTGGCAAGTGCTATTGGAGCTCTGGTAGCATAGTGGCTAAGGCACTTGACTGCTAACCAGACGGCTGACGGTTCAAACCCACCAGCCACTCCTCAGAAGGAAGGTTGGGCAATCCTACTTCCGTAGTGATACTGCCTCGGAAACCCAAGGAGGGGTCGCTATGAGTCGAGGCCGACTCGATGGCAAATAACAACAACAACAACAACATAGGATTAGTGAAACCATGCCTCCTGAAGCTTGTTGATATAGGACTCATTCACAAACTGTCACTGCCGTTGAGTTGGATCTGACTCATAGTGACCCCTCCTTGGGCTTCCAAGGCAGTATCACTAAAGAAGTAGAATTGCCCCATCTTCCTTTCGAGGAGTACCTGGTGGGTTTGAACTGCCAGCCTTCTGGTTAGTAGTCAAATGCCTTAGGCACTACACTACCAGAGCTCCAATCAGATTCTTAGCTGGGTCTTTCTGATCTGGCCAGCTCCTACTTGACAGCACAAATCCTCAAGTGTGTCCTGGAAGTCCCATACCAAGGCTTCCCAATTACTCCAACTTTCTCTCAGTAACAAAGTAGAAAGGCCACCTTAATTTGGTTAAATCCTTTATACCACACTCCTCTAGATCAAGATTTGTCAACTGGAACTATTGACATTTTCGGCCAGATGATTCTTTGACGTGGGGACTTTTCTGTGATATATGTATCATGCATAGCACTATCCCTAGCCTCTATTGACTAGATCATGCCAGTATAACTCTGCCACCAAAGATGACAACCAAAAATGTCTTCAGACTTGCCAAATGTTCTCTGAGAGGAAAAATCACCCTTAGTTGAGAACCACTTTTCTAGACACATATTCATCTATGAACTTAAAATCCTTCCTCTCTCATTGCCCACACCCCAAAACAAGATTTTAATTCTACTTTAATTTCTACTTTCAGATTTCAATCTGACATATTGATACACTATAATACCATGATAATGTTTTCAGTCATTTGAGAAGCAATTCTGAATGGATTCATAGGAAATATTTTTTTAATAAAGTAGAACTTATAGGGCTGGAAGGATTTTGTGAGGAAGAGCTTTCAAAGGTGGGGTTATTTTAGCCTGAAGGAAAACAATGAGCCAAGACTTGGATCTGTGAAAGTTTCTGCTTTCTTTGGTGGATTCCAAGTAAATATGTATGACCAGTGCTTAGGAAGTGTGAGGCTTGCAGAGGAAGATAAATTTATTATTAGGTTGCAACATCAATCAAACTTTCATTATTCATGTGGATATGTTTTGTAGGGCCAACAAAAGTGAATGTTATCAAAAATAGGTCAGGAAATCTCCAGGGTAGGCTGAGTCTGGTTTTTGGGTGAGGTCTTAATCTAGATTGGTGTAAAAGGAACAATCTCTTTCCTTTATCTTTTAGAGAAAAATCTATCAAACATAAAATAATAAGGATTTAATGTAGCGACAGATGTGCTAATAATTCCAACCACTTACTGAGTGTTTATTTTGTGCTAGAGGAAGTGCTACTTTGTTATAACCATGAGCTCATATACTAAACATGCTTACCTCTATTTAAAAAGAGAAATGTGAGGCTCATAAAGTTCAGATTTCATATTTTTCTGAATAAAAAACATTTTTTTCAGTACTCAATGCAATATAATCAGTCCATCCAAATGTTTAATGATGGAAGATGTGCTTCTAGTGGTATTTGGTAATAAAATTTATTACATGATATAGCTATTCCCAAAATTTTGTACTTACATTACCATTTAAAGAAGTCAGCATTTGCTGTGTAAACCTAAATTCTGCTTCCACATGCCACTTCCCTAGCCCTTTAACAATGTTAAAAAATCAAGATTTCTGATATTCTCTTTTCTTTTTTTCTTTGCTCTGTTTTCATTCTCTTTCTTTCTACTCTCACTCCCTTATTAATGAATGAGAAAATTAGAAAGCCTGGTAAATTCTGAATCTCAGTGCTTTTGTTTTTAATAATCCAAAATAAAAGGTACAAAATAAAATCATTTATAACTGAGATATGTTTTGAGGATGCAAATTGATTTTAATATGCCTGCATTTAAATGAGTGAAATTAATATTGTCATTAGGTCCTGTGGAATCACTTCCGACTCATAGCGACCCTATGCACAGCAGAATTAAACACTGCCCGATCCTGTGCCAGCTCCATTATCATTGCTGTACTTGAACCCATTGTCGAAGCCACCGTGTCAATCTATCTTGTCGAAGCCCTTCTCCTCTTTCATCGACCCTTCCACCTTACCTAGCATGACATCCTTCTCCAGGGAACGGTCCCCTCTGACAACATGAACAAAGTAGGTGAGACGAAGTCTGGCCATTCTCGCTTCCAAGGAGCACCTCGGCTGCACTTCTAGGACAGAGCTGTTAGTTCTATTGGAAGTCCATGGTACCTTCACGATTCTTCACCAGCACCACAACTCAAAAGCATCAACTCTTCTTCGGTCTTCCTTATTCATTGTCCAGCTCTCACATGCATATGAGGCAATTGGAAATACCATGGCCTAAGTCAGGTGCACCTTAGTCCTTAAGGAGACATCCTCGCTCCTCAACACTTGAAAGAGTTCCTTTGCAGCTGACCTATCCAGTGCTACACGTCATCAAATGTCTGGACTGTTGCTTCCATTGGCCTCTATTGTAAAACTAAGCAACGTGAATTCTTTGACAACCTCAATCTTTTCTCCATTTATCATGATGCTGCTTATTGGTCCAGTTGTGAGGATTCTTGTCTTCTTTATATTGAGACATAACCCATACTGCAGACTGTGTTCCTCAATCTTCATCAGTAAGTGCCTCAAGTCATCCTCACTTGCAGCAAGCAGAGTTGTAACATCAGCGTATCTCAGGTTGTTAATGATTCTTCCTCTAATCCTGATGTGACATTTTTCTTCATATAGTCCAGCTTCTCAGATTGTTTGCTCAGCATATAGATTGAATAAGTATGGGGAAAGAATACAACCCTGACACACTCCCTTCCTGATTTTAAACCATGCAGTGTCCTCTTGTTCCATTTGAACGGCAGCCTCCTGGTCAAGGTACAGATTCCTCATGAGTACAATCAAGTGTTCAGGAATTCACATTCTTCTCAATGTTATCCATAATTTGGCATGATTCACACAATCAAATACCTTTGTATAGTCAATAAAGCACAAGTAAACATTTTTCTGGTAGTCTTTGCCTTGAGCCAAAATCCATCTGACAGCAGCTATGATAGCCCTTGTTCCACATCATCTGAATCCAGCTTGCACCTCTGGATGTTCTCTGTCAATATACTGCTGCAACTGTTTTTGAATTATTTTCAGTAAGATCTTATTTGTGTGCAATTAATGGTATTGTTTGATAATTCCCACATTCTGTGGGATCACCTTTCTTTGGAATGGGTACAGACATGGATTTCTTCCAGTCAGTTGGCCAGGTAGCTCTCTTCCAAATTTCTTGGCATAACTGAGTGAGTGCCTCCAGTGTGGCATCTGTCTGTTGAAATATCTCAATGGGTATTCCGTTAATTCCCGGAGCCTTGTTCTTTACCAATTCCTTCATTGAAGCTTTGACTTCCTCCTTCAGTACCATTGATTCTAGATCATATGCCACCTCCTGAAATGGATGAAGATCCACCAGTTCTTTCTGGTACAGAGACTTTGTGTATTCCTTCCATCTTCTTTTGATGTTCCCTGCATCATTCAATGTTTTGCCCTTAGAATCTTTCAGTATTGCAATTTGAGGCTTAAATTTTTTCTTCAATTCTTTCAGCTTGAGAAATGGCAAGGCTGTTCTTCCCTTTTGGTTTTCTAACTCCAAATCTTTGCACGTTTCATTATAATAATTGTTTTTTTCTTCTTGAGCTGCTCTTTGAAATTTTTGGTTCAATTATTTTATCTGGTCATTTCTTCCATTTGCTATAGCTACTCTCTGCTCAAGGGCAAATTTCAGAGTTTCTTCTGTCATCCATTTTGGTCTTCTCTTCTTTTCTCATTTTTTTAGTGACCTGTTGCTTTCTTCATGAATGATACTCTTGATGTCATCCCACAATTCATCTGGTTTCTGGTCATTGGTGTTCAATGCATCAGATCTATTCTTTAGATGGTCTCTAAATTGAGGAGAGATATATTCTAGACCCTATTTTGGCTCTCATGGACTTGTTTTAATTGTCTTCATCTTCAAGTTGAACTTGCATATGAGCAGTTGATAGTCTGTTCCACAATCAGCTCCTGGCCTGATTTTGGCTAAAGATACTGAGCTTCTCCATTGCCTCTTGCCACAGATATAGTCAATCTGATTCCTGTGTGTTCAATCCAGTGAAGTCCATGTGTAGAGCCACCATTTGTGTTGTGGAAAAAAGGTGTTTGCAATGAACAAGTCGTTGGTCTTGCAAAATTCTGTCATGTGATTTCCAGCATTATTTCTGTCACCAAGGCCAAATTTTCCAACTACCAGTGATTCTTCTTTGCTTCCAACTTTTGCATTCCAGTCACCAGTGATAATTAACTTATCTTTATTGCAAGTTTGGTCAATTTCAGACTGCAGAAGTTGATAAAATTCTTCAATTTCCTCATCTTTGGCTTTGGTGGTTGGTGCATAAAATTGAATAATAGTCGTATTAACGGGTCTTCCTTGTAGGCATATGGATATTATCTGATTACTGACAGCACTGTACTTCAGGACAGATTTTGAAACATACTTTGTGAAGATGAATGCCACACCTTTCCTCTTTAAAAAGTCATTTGTGGCATAGCAGATCATATGGTTGTCTGATTCAAAATGGCCAAAACCAGTCCATTTTAGCTCACTAATGCCTAGGATATCAATCTTTATGCATTCTATTTCATTTTGACAACTTCCAATTTTTTTAGATTCTCACATTGTACATTCCATGTTCCCATTATTAGTGGATGTTTGCAGCTGTTTCTCCTCAATTTGAGTGGTGCCATGTCAGCAAATGGAGGTCTCAAAAGCTTTACCTTATCCATATGGGTAAGGCTGGTTTTACTCTGATAATGCAGCTCTTGCTCAGTCCTACTTTGAGAGCTTTCTAAGCTAAGTCACTCATCTTCCTCCTCTGTATTGGACAATGTTTCTGGACTATTCATAAAGTCACACAGTAATGTATCAGACAGTGTTTCTCTGCTATTCATAAGATTTTCCCTGGCCAATTCTTTGAGAAGTGGATAGTCTCCTCCTTCTTCCTAGTCTGTCTCAGTCTGCAAGCTAGGCTGATTCCTGTACAACAAGTACACCAACTGGGTTTGAAACACCATTGGCATAGCCTCAAGACTCACAGCAACATCTCACCACAGTAGGACAAACCGACAGACAAGTTTGTCTCCCTTAGCTGTTGGAAACCCCTCCAACCACTCTTACCTGGATCCCTGTGGCTAACTCCTCAATCCGTTCTGGTCCCTTTTGACTTTTCTGTCCTCTCCCTGCTTCCTGCCTTGCTGCTTGTAGGAGGTGGCCTGGGTTTTCTCTCCTCACTTGGATCCCTGTGTTTGAATCCTCAGTCTGTTCCAATTCCCTTTGCTTTTTTTTGTCCTTTCCCTGCTTCTCGCCTCACTGCCTGTTCTTAGGTCCCTGGAATCTGAATGAGAATGCTATCACTTTAAAATCCAAAATGGTTTCCACTTGTAAAAATTCAAAATGGCTGTGCCCTCAGTCACTTTAAATATCCAAAATGGCCACCACTTGTAAACATTCAAAATGGCTGCACCCTTGGTCATTTTCATTTATTGATATTAAGAAATCAATAAGTTATGATATTTTAAGCTCACGTTTAAAATATCCTGACTACAACATTTCTGAAATCCTCACTTTGCTTTAAGTGCCATGAGAATCTTAATATGCAATTTGGAGGACTGGATATTAGCCTTATGATAGAATCAAACTCTAAAATACAAAAAGTATAAAAATATAAGAAAAGCAATAGGATCAGTAAGTAACAATGTTCTTCCTCTTACTGCATACCACATCTCAGAACTCCATGTAGTCACACAAACCTACAAACCAACAAACACATAAACTCAAACATTTAGCTATATCAAATTATTTATGTCTGATTCACAGTGTTGGGAGAAATTTCTGGAGAATTTAGGGCAGCATTACCACTAAAGGCCAAGATACCAAAGAAATAACCCAGAGCCGTTCTCTCAGACATGGGTTTATTGGTACTGACTTACATGGAGTCAAGGGGTGGCAGGCTGGACTGATAGGAGAGAGAGACAACAAAAAAAAAAAACTGCATCATCTTAAAGCTACAGGCAATTTTTATATTTAAGTACAAAAAAGGGGCACCTTGCCAGACTTACATGATGTTCAACTCTCACTCCAGCATGCTATTGTTACAAGAGGTAGACCCCTGTGTCCAGGCATCTGTGTAACTGTTTTAAGCTTGTTTTAAGACCAGGCTTACAGCCTAGCATGCCCACAGAAACAGTGTTCAGAACAAGGCAGGCTGGTAATAAGGGTATTTGCCATCTGTGAGTATGCACAGTGTTTACCCTACACATAACTTTCTTTCCTCCACCCATTTGCTTTTTCAGTCTCTTCTCAACTATTGTCAGGAGCTCTGGTAGCATAGTGGTTAAGGCACTTGACTGCAACCAGAAGGCTGGTGGTTCAAACCCACCAGCCACTCCTTGGAAGGAAGATGGGGCAATCTACTTCTGTAGTGATACTGCCTTGGAAACCCAAGGAGGGGTCACTATGAGTCAGGTCTGACTCGATGGCACACAACGACAACAACAACAACTATTGTCCTTCCAACCTATGTCCAGAGGGCATTCAGTGGGAGAATTTTTTTTTTTTTTTTTTGGGGGGGTGTTGTTAATATTTGGTAGTGTTTTCAGTAAAAGTTTACACAGAAAGTTCTCCCTTAACAATTTTTATGCAGATTGTTCTGTGACATTAGTTACAGTTTTCACTGTGGATCATCCTTATCATTATTCCCATTCTGTTTGTTCTGTTTCCATTGATCTAGGTTTCCTCCTCTTCCTTGCCTTCTCATCTTTGTTTTTAGGGCAATGTCAATCAGTTGGTCTCATGTAGTTGACTCTTTAAAGGAGTATATTACTCAGTGGTGATATATATTTTTTTAATTTTGTAAGCCATTTTATTATTTGACTGAAGGTGATTTCTGAGAACAGTTTCCATTCCAAGTTCAAAGGTTGTCTTCGGTCAATAGTCTCAGGAATTCTTCTTGTTTATATTGGTCTAGTAAGTCTGTCCCTTTTTAGGAATTTGAGTTTTGTTCTACATTGTTGTCTCATTCTATCTGAGACCTTCTTTTGTGTCCCTGCTCAGTAAATTTCGTGTTGGTAGCCTTGCACTAGTCTTCGAGTCTTGGGCTAGACAATTGCACAGTTTGTATGGTTTAGTTTCTTCTTTGAGTCTTTGATTTTCTTCGTTCTCTTTTCCTCTAATGAGTGGAGAGCAATATTTGTATTTCAGATAGCCATTCACAAACTTTTAAGACCTCAGATGCTACTCCTCAAAATAAGATGTAGAAATTATATTTATGAACTATGTTATGTCAATTGACTGAGTTGTCCCATGAGACTATCGTCCTAAGAATTTTGACACAGTACACCAATCCCACCAAATGTTTGGGTATGTCCAGGAATTCTCCATAACTGTGTCATTTATGTGCTTTATTATATACATATGAATATATATGCAAAACACTCACACATGTATACGTATACTTGGGGATAAACATGCACTTGCATGTACTCACATATGGATTCCTATACACATATATTCATATATATGTTCTCAGTTGTTGTTAGTTGCCATCTGGTTGGTTCCAACTCATAGGGACCTTGTGTACAACAGGACAAAACACTGCCTAATCATGTGCTATCCTCAATGTCAATGCTAAGCTTGAGTTCATCATTGCAATCACCATATCAATCCATCTCATTGAGGGTTTTCCCTTTTTACACTGACTCTTTACTTTATCAAGCATAATATACTTCTCCATATTCAAATTTTTGGTTATTATTACTGTTGTTGCAAAATTATATGCTACAGAATTTGTCAAAATTGTTCCTTATTCTTGTGTAATTCTTAATGTCTTCATTTGCCTCAGTCAAATTCTTTACAGACATCATATATAGGGTTGGCAGACAATGGTCCTATAAGTTTATGTGAGTGATCAGAATTCCCAGGTGTATAGGAGAGCTGACAAGGGGCAAGGTTATGGTCATTGCTTGGTCACAGCCAGCTACCCAGAGGGACCGAGTAGTTGAT
>NW_006922951.1:71582-79082 GCF_000298275.1 Orycteropus afer afer | reverse complement strand
AAAAAAAAAAAATTCTTTACAGACATCACCTATATTGAATATTGCTTTTCCTATCAGTAAAAATAACAAGTGTCTACTATTGAGAAAGTGTTTTTCCTCTCCCTTTCCTTCCCATCCCAGGTAACTATCAATGAACATTACTTCCTGTATTTATACCTACTTTTGGCTTTTTATAAAAGTGAGACTGTACAATATTTGTCCAGTTGTGATGGATTTATTTCATTCAATATAATGTCCTCCAGATTCATCCATGCTATAAGGTGTTTCTGGACTTCTCATTATTCTTTATAGTTTCATAGTATTCCATTGTACATACATACCAAAATTTGTTGTTTACCATTCATTCGTTGATGGGCACTTAGGTTGTTTTTAGCTCTGTTGGCTAACGCATTTGACTGCTAATCAGAAGGCTGGTGGTTCAAAGGCACCAGCCACTCCTCAGAAGGAAGATTGGGCAATCTACTTCCGCAGAGATACAGCCTCATAAACCCAAGGAGGAGTCACTATTAGTCAAATTGTCTTGATGACAGTGAGCTTGGCTTGGAGCTAAATTGTTTCTATATTTTTGCTACTGTGAATGAAGCTGCAGTGAACATAGATATGTCTATGTCTATTCATGTCATTGCTGTTAAATCTCTAGGGTATATCTCTAGGAGTAGATATATGTCTAGTGCTGGATCACAGGGTATTTCTATTTGCAGGTTTTTTTTTTTTTTTTTTTAATTAGAAAACTCCATATTATTTTCCATAGTGATTTTGCAATTCTACCATCAATATACAAGTGTTCCAGTCTGTCCACAACCTCACTAAATATTGTTTTCTGTTTTTCATCAGTGACAATTTTGTAGGGGTAATTTCCATCTCTCTCTAATGGCTAATGGGAAGGATCCCTGATGGTGCAGTGGTTAAAATGCTCAGATGCAAGCCAAAAGTTTGGCAGTTTAAATCCACCAGCCACTCTCTGGTATAAAGATGTGGCAGTCTACTTCCATAAAGATTTACAGTCTTGGAAACTCTATGTGGCATCTCTACTATGTCCTTTAGGGTCATTATGAGTTAGAATTGACTTGATGACAGTGGGTTTGTTTTTTATCTTGATGGCTAATGATTATGAGCTTTTTTTTGTTTTTAATTTTTATTGTGATTTGGGTGAAAGTTCACAGGGCAAATTCACTTTCCATATAGTACCTCAGATACACTTTGTCTCATGATATTGACACTTACCACAATGCAACAGCTTCCCTTCCACTTCCTCCCCATAGTGACCTCTTCTCTATATCCTTCCTTCCCATGCACTCTTGCTCCCTGAGCTGTCTCCCTGTGCATACATGGACATTCAATTTTCCCATTTTTCTCTCCAAGGAGTGTATCTGCCTATTGTAAATATTCAGCTCTTATGCCTGTCTTTTGTTTGGCTGGAAGTCACAAGAGTGGGTTCAATTCCAAACCTAAAGGGGAACTAGGGGCCATAGTCTCAGTGGTTCTATCAGAGCAGCAAAACTGGTCCTTTTTATTATTATTATTTTATTTTTATTTTTATTTTTTTTTATGATTTTAAATTTTATGCTACATTGTTCTCCCACTCTATCTAGGACATCATGCATAAATCCCCTTCTGAGTGGTTGACAGTTGTAGCCAGGCCCCATCTAGTTCTTCTGGTCTTATAGTCATATAGGCTGAGGATCTCATAGTGCACTAGTATCTGGAACTATTGGTTTTCATGTGTCTTTGGTTTGTTTCATTCTTCTTTGCTCTGGATGAGCAAACAGATGGCCACTTGAAAACTTTTAAGACACCAGTTACCACTTGCTAAAGTAGGATGTGGAAGCATTTTTGTGTTGTATGTTATGTCAATTGAACTTGATGTCTCCTGTGACTACGCTCCCAAGCCCTGATTGTGAGCATTTTTGTATGTATTTATTATTCTCCTGAATGTCTTTTGGTGAAGTGTCTATTCATACCCTTTGCCTTTTTGTTGTTGTTAGATTGTTTATCTTTTTGTTACTGAGTTGTTGAAGATTCTACATGTTTTAGAGATTAGACCTTTATTAGATATTTTGATGGCAAATAAATTTTACCAGTCTATAGGTTCTATTTTTACTCTTTCAGTAAATCTTTAGATGAGTGTAAGTATTTAAATATTATGAGGCCTTAATTAACTATTTTCTGATGTTAAGGCATTTTTAGTTGTGTTGACAGGCTATTTATGCCAAAAATTAGGTCCTCTAAATAACAACAACAACAACAGTCTTGTCCCTAAGAAGCTCTGGTGACATGGTGCCTAAGGCATTTGACTGCTAACCATAAGGTTGGTGGTTCAAACCTACCAGCCACTACACAGCTGAACAATCTACTTCTGTAAAGATTTACCACCTTGGAAACCCAAAGGGGGTCAATATGAGTTGGAATTCATTGATGACAGTGAGTTATTTTGTGAATCTTGTCCCTATGTTATTTCCCTGGCACTTTATAGTTTTAACTTTAACATTTAGGTTTTTGATCTATTTTGAGTTATTTTTGCAACAACAATAGGTTGTTGTTGTTGTTATTATGTGCCATCAAAAGATATAAAACATGTTTCAATTTTTTTGCAAATAGTTATCCAGTTTTGACAGTCCTTTTGTTAAGTAAACTACACTGTGTCTTACCCAATGAATGGACTTTGACTTTTTGCCAAAGATCAGCTGCCCATAGATGGATGAATTTATTTTGGAGTTCTCAATTCTATTCCATTGGTCTATGTGTTTGTCATTTAACCAGTTTGTAGCTTTCTTAATTACTGTGTAAATATAGTAAATTTTGATGTTGGGAAGTGTGAGGCCTCCTACTTTGCTCTTGTTAAACATTAGACTTTAGTTCTTTGAAGCTCTTTCCTTCCATATAAGTTTGGAGATTAGGGTTTTTTAATTTTTTTCCATTTCAATAAAGAATTTTGTGGGGATTTGGATTGGAATTTCATTATATTTACAAATCACTTTGGGTAGTATTGACATTTTCACAATGCTAAGTGTTACAATCCATGAACATGGAATGCTTTTCTATTTATGTAAGTCACTTTTGGTTTCTTGGAGTAGTGTTTTATGGTTTTCCTTGTATTTAAGTCTTTTATGCCTTTAGTTAGGTTTATACTCAGGTATTTCATCCTTTTGAGTGTTACTGTAAATGTTATTGTTTTCTTGATCTCCTCTCAGTATTACAGTCCTTGCTTTCTCTGAAAGACATCTGAGTTCAATCCCCAGCAGTGCATATTATATGTAACTACTACTGTCTCTCAGTGGAGGCTTATGTTGCTATGAGGCCAAACAGGTTTCAGCAGAGAGTCCACACTAAGATGGACTAGGAATAATGACTTGACAATCTACTTCTGAGAATTAGCCAATAAAAATTCTATGAATCACCATCGTCTGATCAGTTGCATTTAATTTTGTTGTGCAATGTGAAACAGGAGCCAAATTGACAGCACTGAGCAAAATCTTTCTCTAGCTCGCATTTCTTGTAAAGACTCTGTCAAAAGCCATTTCATAAAAGAAGGATTCCTATCTGTATAGTTATAATTTTCACTCCTTGTCTAGCTATTCTAGCTGGTTTCTATTCTAATTCAATAGATTTTACAGCCTTGTCAGTTCTTTGGAGACAGAAAACACATCCCAGGTATGTTTACATTTTGAATACTGATAACTACTAGAACAACGCCTTGCACTAAGCTATAACTATGTACTATTTATTGGTGAAATTTGAGTTTATCATCTATGACAGAATTTTGTCACCCTATCCTTCCTCTTCCTTTTGAGATTTAGCCAAAATAAGTCTTGTAATACAAAAGGGGAAAATTCTGCCGGCAGAAGATATCATGAAGGATTGAGGATTTTAGCAGAATACATATTGATTACCATACCTTGAGCACAAACACCTTTAAGACTATCCTTTTTCCTCTCCATTCTCTCTTCTTAAAAAAAAAAAAAAAAAAAAAAAGCTTGTGGCCCAATTGTTAAAGATTCAGCTGCAAACAAAAGAGGGGGGCAGTTTGAATCCACCCAAGCCTCCACAGGAGAAAGACCTGGTGATGTGCTCCAGTAAGTATTATAGGCTAGAAACCTCCACAGGACAATTCTACTATGTCATATAGGGTCATTGTGAGTAAAAACTGACTTGACGATGCATAACAGTAACAACTCATACCTTTGGAGGTACTTGACCATTCAAAACTCCTTGAAGTCTCTAAGATGCTCTTTTATCTTCTACTAGCATCCCTTTACCTTATTTGGTTCACAAAATATATATAAGAGAATATCTGTTCCTTGGCAACAAAAAGTTTTTTTCTTATAGCAGGAAAGATAATAGCATAAATAGTCTGATAAAACAAATCCATATTAAATCATAAGGTAAAATGGCTTCATTGTGAGGAATTTTAAACTATGCTCCTTCTCAGGAATGTTTCAAGCTATATTTGCTTTGATTTGTAATCTTAAGTTCTTCTTTTCTTATCTTTTAGTTCTACTTAAAGCAAGTAATACGAACAATTAGAATTGTTTCCAAAGTCATTTAAAAAATAAAAGCAATGAATATATTAAATTGTCAATTGTACATATTTTTCTGTTGGAAAATACAATGCCCTAGGTAAAACAGCTCTCTTTATACTTTGTCAAGCCAATAGTTAGTGTACTCTATACTAAAAACAAGTAACCTGAGCGAAATAAAACCATGGTGCTAATGTATTTTAATCACTCTGGAATCCTATCTAGGTTTTTTAAGAGATAGTAATTTCTCAGAGAAAAGAAATACATTTTTATGTATAAGCCAATTTAACAAAAAATCATTAATGCCCCCACAAATTTAGTTTCCTGCATGTATTCATTTGCAATTCTTAAACTGCAATAGAAGTACTACATATATCAACAAGTACTTTTTTATATACTAATACTAAGCTTATGTTGTTAAAATAATTCCAAAAAATATCAAAAGGGAGAAAGAGGAAATATATATAAATGTGGTCTCATGATTGATAATTTTATATTCCTATTGTGATATTAAATAACTTCTGGGTATTTTTTTTTTGTTGTTGTTGTGATTATAAATAACAATAATTGGGATGTTTTGTTTAATTTGATTAGCAAGAATATTTTAAGAAAAATTTGTTTAGGTCTGTGTTAACTAAATATTTCACCAAAAATATGAAACCCAGCAACCAACCCAGCAGTTGGATCCTGGGGAATCTGATTGAGGATGAATGAAAATACCTATGTGCAGATCACCGTGGGATCAAGTGGAATGGTGAGTTAAGTAGTTCTAAGGAATGATACTGGAAACAAACTGTAGGATGAGATTTTGAAGAATGCCGAAGCAAAGTAGTGCTTTCTAAGTAGTGATAAACATATATTCATTTGTGGTCTTGATACTTGTCTTTAAATTTAGAATTATTGATTTTAAAACATAATGATTTAGAACCTAATATTGGGATTGCATCACAAGATGATTTATGTGCAAATGTATGAAGGAGGATACTTAGGATACACAGTGACAGTAGGATTTAGTCCTTTATTTGCTTCCCATATGATTATAGCAGAGATATAAACCTAAAGAATATTATGAAATTAAATGGGAAAAATTTTATAGTGTCTTTCCCATCCCTTTTATTCTCCCCATTTCTCAATATCCATGATATAATGCTATTCTTAATGATGCAGAAAACTGGAAAATGGAGAATTTTTAACAATTGTTTATTCACCAAGGCTGTTGTACAGGCTCTGATTTATATCTGATGACATTCCTTACACCAAATTCAACCTTAACTAGTACAAATATTGTTTTGTTGTTAGATGGCATTGAGTCAATTGCAGCCTGTAACAGACTTATATGCAACAGGATGAAAAACTCCCTGGTCCTGAATCATCATGATCCCATTGTTGCAGCCACTGTATCAATATATTGTGTTGAAGATCTTCCTCTTTTTTTGCTAATCTTCTACTTCTCCAGCATGATATCCTTCTCCAGGTACTGGACCCTCCTGACATGACCAAAGTACGAGAGGTTAAGTGTCGTTATCCTCACTTCTAAGGAGCACTCTGGCTATACTTCATCTAAGGCAGATTTGCTCATTATTATGACAATCCATAGTATATTCAATATTCTTCATCAACACTAGAATTCAAATGCATCAAGTTTTCTTCAGTCTTCTTTATTTACTTTCCAGCTTTCACATGTATATGAGGTGACTGAAAAAAAAAAAAAATGTTAAGACTTGGGTCAGTTGCACCTTAGTCTTCAGAGTGACTAATTAATCTTTCTTGTTTAACACTTTAAAGAGTTCTTATACAGATTTGTAGAAGCAAAATTTGCTGCAAAAAAATATGTCATTTGATTTCTTGACTGCTGCTTGCATGAACATTGATTGTCAAGTAAAATGACAATTTCAATAATTGTTTCATTTATCATGTTGTTGCTTATTGGTCTTGTTGTAAGGAATTTTGTCTTCTTTATCATGTTGATGTATAATACATACAAAAGTCTACTATAATATATACATAGAACATAAATTGGAACAACTTTCAAGAAAAAAAAACTTGCTTAAGTGCACCAAGGCCTTAAAAAAAATTCATACACGTTAAGACAGAAATTATTTTTAGTCAGTCTATTGAGAAAATAATCGCATACACCAAAAAAAAAAAAAAAGGTACAAATAGCCATTGAAGTATGTTTAAAATAGAGAAGAACAATGAAAACAACCTATGTGCTCAATAACAACATTGGAAATATTGATTATGTTTTATCCACACCAATGGAATGCTTAGCAGGAAGTTTTTAATGCCATGAGAAAGTAGACAGAACATAGAGTGTAAAATATGAAGATAATATCATACACCCACAGCAATAATAACAATGATAGCTCCTCTGACAATATTGTAAATTATGTCTAGTATACACATACATGAGTTGTCCCTGTATTAACTTTGTACGTATTTTCCTCAAATAATCCAGCGTCCTGGGTACTCAACAGGATGCTAGATTTGCTACATTTGCCAAATTTAAATGTTGCTATCAATAGATACTGTCTAGTCGGCTGTGACACATAACTACCCTTTGTACAACAGAACAAAACACTGCACAATCCCGCACCATACTCACAGGCCTTGCTATAATTGAGTCCACAGGACTCAAAATATGATCTAGAATATATCCCTCCTGAATTTAGAGACCATCTAAAGAATAGATTTGATGCATTGAACACCAACAACCGGAAAGCAGATGAATTGTGGATGGCATCAAGAGCATCATCCATGAAGAAAGAAAGAGGTCACTAAAAGGCAACAAGAGAAGACCAAAATGAATGAGAGAAGAGACTCTAAAACTTGCTCTTGAGAGGAGAGTAGCTAAAGCAAATGGAAGAAATGACAAGATAAAATAATTGAACTGAAGATTTCAAAGAGCAGCTCGAGAAGACAAAGCCAATTACTATAATGAAATGTGCAAAGACCTGGAATTAGAAAACTAAAAGGGAAAACA
>NW_006922951.1:66570-70128 GCF_000298275.1 Orycteropus afer afer | reverse complement strand
TCGAGTATAGCAGGGATTGTGGGGATGGCGCGGGATCAGGCAGTGTTTCGTTCTGCTGTGCATGGGGTCGCTATGAGTCGGAAATGACTCGAGGGCACTTAACAACAACAACAACAACAACAAGGACAAAACATTGAATGATGCAGGGAACATTAAAAGAAGATGGAAGGAATACACAGAGTCACTGTACCAGAAAGAACTGGTGGCTCTTCATCCATTTCAGGAGGTGGCATATGATTTAGAACCAATGGTACTGAAGGAGGAAGTCAAAGCTTCAATGAAGGAACTGGTGAAGAACAAGGCTCTGGAAATTAACGGAATACCCATTGAGATATTTCAACAGATGGATGCCACACTGGAGGCACTCACTCAGTTATGTCAAGAGATATGGAAGATGGCTACCTGGCCAACTGACTGGAAGAGATCCATATTTGTACCCATTCCAAAGAAAGGTGATCTCACAGAATGTAAAAATTATCAAACAATATCATTAATATAGCTGGCGAGTAAGATCTCACTGAAAATAATTCAAAATTGGTTGCAACAATATATTGACAGAGAACATCCAGAGGTGCAGGCTGGATTCAGAAGAGGATGTGGAACAAGGGCTATCATAGCTGCTGTCAGATGGATTTTGGCTCAAGGCAAAGAATACCAGAAAGATGTTTACTTGTGCTTTATTGACTATGCAAAGACATTTGATTGTGTGGATCATGCCAAATTATGGATAACATTGAAAAGAATGGGAATTCCTGAACACTTGATTGTATTCATGAGGAAGCTGTACCTTGACCAGGAGGCTGTTGTTCGAAAGGAACAAGGGGGCACTGTGTGGTTTAAAAAGAGGAAGGGAGTGTGTCAGAGTTGTATTCTTTTCCCATACTTATTCAATCTATATGCTGAACAAATAATCCAAGAAGCTGGACTATATGAAGAAAAATGTCACATCAGGATTGGAGGAAGAATTATTAACAACCTGAGATATGCTGATGATACAACTTTGCTTGCTGCAAGTGAGGATGACTTGAGGCACTTACTGATGAAGATTGAGGAACACAGTCTGCAGTATGGGCTATGTCTCAATATAAAGAAGACAAAAATCCTCACAACTGGACCAATAAGCAGCATCACAATAAATGGAGAAAAGATTGAGGTTGTCAAGGAATTCATGTTGCTTGGTTCTACAATAGAGGCCAATGGAAGCAGCAGTCAGGACAATAGACAACATGTAGCACTGGGTATGCCAGCTGTGAAAGAACTCTTTCAAGTGCTGAGGAGCAAGGATGTCTTCTTGAGGAATAAGGTGGGCCTGACACAAGCCATGACATTTCCAATTGCCTCCTATGCATGTGAGAGCTGGACAATGAATAAAGAAGACAAAAGAAGAGTTGATGCTTTTGAGTTGTGGTGCTGACGAAGAATGCTGAAGGTACCATGGACTTCCAATAGAACTGACAGCTCTGTCCTGGAGGCAGTTCAGCCGAGATGCTCTTTGGAAGCAAGGATGGCCAGACTTCATCTCACCTCTTTGGTCATGTTGTCAGAGGGGACCATTCCCTGGAGAAGGATGTAATTCTTGGTAAGGTGGAGGGTTGAGAAAAGAGGGGAAAGGCTTAGACGATTTGCATTGACATGGTGGTTGCGACAATGGGCTCAAGTATAGCAAGGATCATGGAGCTGGCAGAGGATTGGACTGTGTTTTGTTCTGCTATGCTTGGGGTCACTATGAGTTGGAAGCTAATTGATGGCACCTAACAACAACACCAACTGATGCATCCACTCTGTCAATCAATCTTGTTGAGGGTCTTCCCCTTTTTTGCTTACCTTCTCCTTTACCAAGCATGCTATTCTTCTCCAGAGTCTGGTCCTTTCTGACAACATGACCAAAGTAGGTGAGATGAAATCTGGTCATTTTCTCTTCTAAGGAGCATTCTGGCTGCACTTCCAGGATAGATTTAAATAGTGTGCAGACCAAATGCACTGGCAGTCCAAGACAGATTTTTTTTTTTTTTTTTCCTTCTGGCAGTCCATAGTATATTCAATATTCTTAACCAACACCATCAATTCTTCTTTGGTTTTCCTTGTTCATTGTCCAGCTTCTGTATCCATATGAGGAGATTGCAAATAGCATGGTTTCAGGTAGGCACAGCTTAGAACTCCAAGTGAATTTTTGCTTTTAAATATTTAATGGATCTTTTGCACCTCAGTGGAATACATTATCTGATTTCTCTACTGGTGCTCCTATGGGTGTGTATTGTGTATTCCAGTAGACTAAATATAATCTTTGATAATTTAAGTATTATCTCTGTTTATTTTGATACTGCTTATTGATCCAGTTGTGAGGTGTTTTATTTGATGTTGAGGTATGATCCATACTGAAGGCTGTAGTCTTTGATCTTCATCATTAAGTGTTTTAAATCCACTTTCTTATCAGAAAGTAAGATTGTCTTATCTCTATGTCACAAGGTATTAATTAGCCTTCTTTCAATCCTGAATCCATGTTCTTTTTAATATAGTTCAGCGTTCTGCATTATTTGCTCAGCACACAATTTGAATAAATATGGTGAAAGGACATGACCCTAAATGCACACCGATCTTGATTTAAACCATCCAGTATCCCCTTGTTCTGATTAAATGATTGCTTCTTGACCTATGTACAGATTCCACATGAGCACTTTTAAACATTTTGGAATTCCTGTTCTTTGAAACTTTATCCATAATGTATTATTATCCACACAGTGAAATATCTTTACATAGTCAATAAAACACAAGTAAATATCTTTCCACTATTCTCTACTTTCAGCCAAGATTCATCTGACATAAGCGGTGATATCCATCATTCCATGTCTTCTGAATGTGGCTTGAATTTCTGGCAGTTCCTGTGGATGTACTCCTATAACTGATTTTGAATTATCTTCAGGAGAATTTTACTTGTGTAAATTATTAAGCAAATAAGGATCTTTCTAAAGTGAGTTACAGAGCTAGAGAACCCTGGCTGTGAAGCTTTAAAAAGATAAAAAACGAAACAAAACAAAATTTGCTGTCATGTCCATTCCAACTCACAGTGAACTTATAGATCACAGCACAACTTCCCATAAGGTTTTCAAGACTATAATCTTTACAGAAACAAACTGCCACATTTTTCTCCCACAGAGCTGTTGGTTAGTATGAACCACCAACCTTTCAATTAGCAGCGAAGCACTTTAACCACTATGCCATTAGAAGTCCTTACAAGGAAGCATACTTCCTCCAGAAAAATTATTTTAAAAAATTGTATATGTGTATGTGCATGTGTGTGTATATAGCCACTTAGTGGGATAAAGATGCGGCAATCTTCCACAAAGTTTACAGCCCTGGAAACCCTATGGACAGTTTATTCTACAGGGTCTCTGTGAGTCTGATTCAACTCAATAGCATGTGATGTATGTATATGTATATGTATATGTATATTTATATGTATATGTTTATGTATGGGAGCTCTGGTAGCATAGTGCCTAAGGCACTTGAATGCTAATCAGAAGGCTGGCAGTTCAAACCCACCAGCCACTCCTCGGCAGG
>NW_006922951.1:64835-66455 GCF_000298275.1 Orycteropus afer afer | reverse complement strand
TGTATATGTATATGTATATGTATATGTGTACACACACACATATGAGAGAAATGTACCCAAATATTTAGAAATGTTATCTCTGAAGAACAAGGGTTTAGGTAGTTTCTATTTTTCTCTTTTTTTTTTTTTTTCTGAGTTTTCTAATATTCTGTATGAAAAAAATACGTATTTTAGAAGACAAATTTTTCAGTTTCAAAAGATACTAAATTCTGTTATTATATATAACATTGCAATATATATTGCTTGGCATGAATCTTTTCCATATTTGTAATTATTTTTAAGATTTATTATTAAGTAGACACTATCTAGGTAGAAATTATTATAATTTTTGTGCTTTTAATGACTTCTGCAAATCAATTTGTAGATGATTTTTCTCAGCTTGCTTTCCTTCAGCAAAGCTGAGCTTGCTTATTCACTTCTGTCCTTAATTCTCCAGGACTCAGTATTTTTATATTGTTTATCCTGGCTAAGATAATTGATCAAATTGTATATTATTGTTTATAGAAGTTTTTATCTATTTATTTATTTTTAAAGGTGAATATTATATATATGCATACTTATTCTGTATTTTTTTTAACCAGGTTTTTATTAAATTGCATAATAAGAATATCAGCCCTTTGTCTGATAGGTTAGAATTACTAGATTTTGTTTAGATTTTTAGTTGCATGTATATTTAAACTTGGGAGCTCTGGTAGCATAGTGCCTAAGGCACTTGACTGCTAACCAGAAGGCTGGTGGTTCAAACCCACCGGCCACTCCTTGTAAGGAAGGTTGGCCAATCTACTTCTGTAGTGATACTGCCTTGGAGACCCAAGGAGGGGTTGCTGTGAGTTGGGTCTGACTTGACGATACATAACAACAACAACATATTTAAACTCATGGAAAAAAAATCTTAAAATATTTCCAAGTTCTTCCTGTGTCTTCCAGCCAAACAATAGACAGGTATATGGGGTGAACATATACATCATCTTGGAGCAGTCAATTGTAGGTGAACAGAAGGGCAGTGTTTGCACAGGGACACAGCTGTTTTTGGGCATAGGAGTGCATTGGAGGGAAGGACACAGGGAAAAGGGAACTTCAGGGAGGAAGTGGGAAGAGAGCTGTTACACTGTGGAGAATTGCAGTCATGTCATGAAACAAAATGTGTATGAACTATTGTATGAAAAATGAATTTACTCTTAAATTTTCACACAAATCACAATAAAAATTAAAAAAGAAACAACCCTCCAAGTTATATTCCTACTCCAAGTTATATTTACATTGCAATACACTGTTTTACCTTCTATTTAAAGAGGCATTGACTAACATAATGATCACATACTTATTATCTATTTAAACTTGTATTCTCACAAAGTTATACAAGCAAAAAAAAAATTGTTTTATACCCACAAATATCAGAAAGTATGGTAGCCAAAAGAAGAGATATTTTGTATTAAGTATTTCCTTAAGTTTATTCAAAATCCTACCAATAGAGAAACTTCCTACTTATTTTTAAAGTGAAACATCTTCGCAGTACTTAAGAAATCATTAGTTTATGTATATGTGTGTGTGTATAAATATACATATATCTTTATATATATACATATATATATCTTTATATATATACATATATATATATCT
>NW_006922951.1:49344-64200 GCF_000298275.1 Orycteropus afer afer | reverse complement strand
CATTCTAATGTATGTGAAATCCCTAATAAAATGCATACTAACTGTAAAACTAAGTAAAAACTCTAGTAATTTCTCTAAAGTTTTTCAGGCTAAATTTTTTTTATTTAGATACTGGATTTTTTTTTTTTTTTTGGCTCTAATCACACATTATAATTGTTTCTTATCACTTCTCCTGATTCATTGTCAATACTTTCAAAAACGTTATTGAGCCAAACTTCAAAAACAGAAAAATGATGCTGATGATGCCAAACCAGACCCACTGTCATTGAGTCAATTCCAATTTATAGTGATCCTATAGAACAGGGAATGACTACCTTATAGGGTTTCCAAGTCTATAAACTTTACAAAAGCAGACTGCCACATCTTTCTCCCACAGAATGGCTGATGGGTTTGAACTGCCAATCGTTACGTTAGCAGCTGTGGCCTTACCACAGGACTCCTTAATGTTACTGATAAGTGGCATTAATTGAACCCTTACTAAATGTCAGTAACATTTAAATACTCTGACTATACTTAATCCATGTGGCAATATGTTGAAGTTAAGCAAGCATTTTTTATTAAAACAAATAACAGGAGAGAGAGGTGAAATCTGAGCCTACCCATTCTGGTGTCAGAGGCTTTTTTTTTTTTTTTTCAGTTTTAAACTTTATCGTGGCATACTTCTCATATTCTTAAATGCTATTTCATTTTTTCTACCCTTTGGCATCTTAAGTGTTTTAGGAAGTATCTGTGTAACCCTGACAGACAAGAATTGCTGTTTTAAACAGGAGAGATTTCCATGTCTTTTGGATTTGAATGTTCATGCATTTTTCACTTTCTCCCTTCCATTCAGAGTCTCCAGAAAATTGTCTCTCCCTAGCTATATGTGATTCATAGGTAGAAGTAAATTTGTGAATGCAGCTCAGGTGAACTGACGTACAAACTAGTAACAAGCAAGTACCATGACTTCATTTACATCAGAAATGATAGGAAACACTGACAAGAATAGTTTAGACACAATCATTTTTGTCTGATGGAGGTAAAAAATGATGAGAAGGGAACAATTCAGTAATCAAAATGCTGATTTTCCTTGACTGGACAAACTAAAATAGTGCAGTTACAAATCTAATCCTAGTCTTTTCTTTTTATAAGGATCTATAAAGAAGTTGCTTCTTTTAACTTCAAATATCTAGTTCCGTAAGAGACAGGTAGACTGTAATATTTAAATATCAAGTCAAGCACAATGGCATTCTTGATTTATAAATGGAATACCATTATCTAAATGATAATAAAACTCCAGAGTTCAGGTATTTCTTGATTTTACTGTTCAAATCTCATGACTCAAATTGGTCTACAGGTCGCTTTTTTTCTTAGACTATTATGACACAAAATTCCTATGCTTTGTCTCGGTAATGTAGATTATCTTTTAATTACTGTGCTCAGAGTTACTGTCTATTGTTTTTCACTTCATGTATAAAATGAAGATTTCACACCTTAGGTACTATGCCCTTAGGCACTATGCTAGCAGAGTGCTTTTTTTTTTTTTTTTTTTTTAGCACTTGACTGCTTACCAGAAGGCTGGTGGTTCAAACCCACCAGCTACTCCTTGGAAGGAAGGTTGAGCAATTACTTCCATAGTGATACTGCCTCAGAAACCCAAGTAGTGCTCACTATGAGTCGGGGCCGACTTGATGGCTTATAACAACAACTACAACAACATATCTTCTAACGAGAATTGAATAAACTAGTAGTCATGACTGATTTAGAACAATATATGACACATAATAAATACAAAAGCAATTAGACGTAAGCTGTGTTACTACTACTACTTCCTGCAATATTGTACAATGTGGTCATATAATAGATCATGTGAGGTAGGACTAATGAACTCCAAGTAGGGGGGATATAGAAAGGGAAACAATACCATAAGAGCAACTTTTGACCCCAACACAATAGTGGTCAATATATTAAACCTCACTGTGAAGAATTAGGGTCAGAGAAAATGTTCTTGGAATTTGTAGTTACATCTGTTCCTTTATGACCAATCTAACTGTGGAATCAAAATATCCCTTAAAAGCATGTTGTTGCATTCATCCTTCAATCAGGAGGATATTTAAATTATTCCCAGATGAATAAAAAACATACATTGTTGAAAAACAAAACACAGCACAATAATCAAAAGCAAAACAGACATCCAAAAATGAAAACTAACATGCTAGAAATGTTTTTCTGTTCACAGCCTACACTCCATATGCTTAAGTCTTTTGTATCTTGTTCTAAGAAGAGAAGCAGAGCAGATGGTTTGTTGGTAGCTGGCTCAGTTAAGCCAGTGTTCTGATAAGAAAGCTTTCTGCTCTTCATATTTTTTTAATTTATTTGACCCAGTTTTAGTATACATTTTAAGTGACAAGATTAACTTAATAAAATTCAATATTTCTTTTATTCTAAATCTTGATGACCATTCATGGATATAGTTAATGTAAGAAAAGCAAAGAGCTGTTTCCACTGTTTGTTTTAAAAGTCAGTCTGTCTTCAGACTTTGCTCAAAATGCAGCCTTCATTTCCCAGGTGCTCTACATGAATTTCTGTATACGATAAATGTCCATAGTCAAAGAATGTTATTTAAATTTTTATGGAGTACATCTTTATTTCAATACAATAATCATTCTTTTCTCTGTTCACGGTTGCTGCATTTTAGATTACTACATTATGTGCTACTTGGCAATCTATTGTTAGCAAATGTATCAGCCATATCAAGTACATCATAGGATCTCTACTGGAGCACACCATCAGTCCTTTCCTATTATATCAATGCTCTCTACAATCCACATAGGTGTAACATTCCCCAAATTCATTCAGGATTTTTATAGGCAAAATATTCCCTTTGAGGGACTACTATCATTATTAGTGTCTATAAGGAGAAGTTAGCTAAATATTGAGCAAATCAGCCTTAGAACATAGGTTTTCAGGTCCCATTGTGGTATTTTGTACTGGAAAGCACTGAAAACACAAAGACAGAATCTTATCATTTATAAACGAGTTCAATTATTCTATGTATTTGAAAACTGTTTTCGCCGCTTTTAAATTTTCTTTCATCTTTTGTATGATAATAATACCAATTGTATTATGGGATTATTTTAAAAAATAAAGTTATTGCAGTCTTGCACATGTTATCAATTTAAGTAGAACATATTAATTCTTCAATTTTTGTGCTTTTCTTTTAATTATTTCACTTTATATTTCACTCTAAGCTTAATATTCATTTAATTCCATTTTTTCCATATACAATAAAATATTTCAAGGAAAAAAATCAAAATTTATTTTCTCTGAACAAAATTCTCCATGAAATTTCATTTAATCTATTTTAGGTGTTTCAGGTTTTATCCAAAAATTAAAATTTCTAAATTTTACTTCATTGCATCTAGAACATAGTAGAGTATGTAATTGAATAACCAAAGTAGAATTTTAGGAATTCACATACTTAATTTTCCAATGTATTATCATTTGAATAGTTTGAATCAGGAACCAGTAAACTTTTTCTATAAAGGCTTCCTCCCATAAAAACCTCATCCACTGCCATCAAGTTGATTCTGTCTCATAGTTACCCTCATTGGGTTTCTGAGGTGAAAATCTTTATGGGAGTAGAATGCACTTTTTTTCTTCTACAGAGGGGCTGGTGGGTTTGAACAGCCAAGCTTCCGGTTAGTGACCAAATTCCTTAGGGACTGTGCCACCAGTGCTCCTTATAAAGGCTCACAGAGCCAATATTTTCGGCTTTGTGGATGATACATAATTTTGTCACAACTATTCAACTCTGCCATTATAACACAATAGCTGCTATATATAATATATGACTGAATAATGTGATTGCATTCCAATAAAACTTTATTTACAAAAACATGTTAAAACAACAATGAAATGCCACATTTTAGAATGGAAAATAAAATGCTCACAATATAAATTGTTGATGACACAGACTATCTCAATTATTAGTTATGGGAATGCAAATTGAACAACTTTGCAAGATAATCTGACAGTTTCTTACAAAGGGAATTCTGTGTTGTTATATACTCCAGCAATCATGCTTCTGGGTATTTTGCCAATTGATTTGGACACTTATGTCCACACAAAATTTATGCACAAAATTACATAGTCATAACTGCCAAAAACTGGAAGAAACCAAATTGTCCTTCAACAGGTGAATGGATGAACAAACAGTGATACATCCCAATGTATAATATTAATCAGCATTACATGGCAAGATATTTTCAAACCAACAAAAGACGTGGATGAATCTTAAATGCATATTACTAAGTGAAAGAAAATAGTCTGAATAGGCTACTTACTGTATGATTCCAATTATATGATATTTTGGAAAAGACAAAACTACAGTGACAGTAAAAAGACCAGTGTTTGCCAATGGGAAAACACTAAATGAAGGAAATTGAATAGATGAATGAAGGACAGTATTTTTTTTTTTTTAAGATTATGATAATAATCTGCAAAATACTGTAGTGGTGTGTTCATGACACTGTATGCTTGTCAAAACCCACTGAACTTTACAGCCTGAAGAGTGAACTTTAATAGATGCAAACTGAAAAATGTAATTTAGAAGATCAAGGGATACAAAGATATTCTTGTTCAGCCTTCTAAAAGTGCTTAGAAATAACAGCACCTTAGCAGCAATGAATGGGAGCTCTTGTGTAATGATTAAGGTATTTGACTGTTAACCAGAAGGCCAGTGGTTCAAACCCACCAGCCTCTCCCCAGAATGAAGATTGGGAAATCTACTTCCATAGAAATATTGCCTTGGAAACCCAAGGGGAGGTGACAATGAGTTGAATGGACTTGACGGCAGTGAGTTTGTTTTTGTTTTATTAGCAATGAACAAACCTAGAACCTGTATCTTGTTTTTTTAAGGTAATTTTCTAACTAAAGAAATCAGGGACTTTTAGTGAAATAGGTAATTCTTGGACTGCAAGGAAGTATACAAAATGAACTAGGAAAATCTTATATAGTGCCAGAAAGTAAGGAAGTTTTCTAAACCAAAATAACAACAACAAAACAAAGATGAAGCTATGTCAAAGGAACATAGGCAACAATGGCAAGAGTTCTCAATCACCTGAGTTAGAAAAACGTAAGCAACAAAGTAAATAAAATAGTTTTGGATTATAACTCAAAGTATAAAATAAATATCTGTGAGTCCATACTAGTATAAACAAAGCAAAACCTGTGAAAACTAGAATCTGTGAAAGGTAGAAACCTCTCAGAGAAAGAAAACTCAATTATTTTCCACAAATAGAGAGCAGAAAATAAGTAGTAGACTTGACCTTACCAAAGGTAGAAAATCTGTGAGATCCAGAAAAACAAGGCTGTCCAGTCAAATTCCATCTCTCACAGGTTTCAGTGTAAATGTTGGAGAATGACTAGTCTTCTGTGCAGAAGAATTCCAAATAATATATGAAAATCCTTTACCTTCAAGAGGGTAGGAAATACTTCCTAATTCTCTAATTGTAGGTTGAAGACAATGACTTCCTTCCAAAGATACTGTGTAAAAGAAAAAAAAAAAAAAAAAAGTAAATTTACAGTGGAGAAATCTGACAAGCACTACCTGAAGTCAAGTGATCTAGGTTAACATCCACAATAATAAGTCATGTGGACATTATATATCCTTTATATGATGTGATGAACCAGGCAATTTACCTCTATTTTCTTTCTCCACAAAACCCATAACAAAATTCTAGTCAGAACACTGTGGTACAAAAAAAAAAAAAAAAGAACCTCACTGCCATAACTGCCATTGAGTGGGATCTTACACATAGAAACCCTTCCTTTAGCTTCCGAGCCAGTATCACTACAGAAGTAGATTACCCAATCTTCCTTCTGAGGAGTGGCTGGGCTGCTGGATGTAGTTATTCCCCGTAAAGAGACTGGTAATCAACTCCATGGTAGAATCAATTGGAGCAGCTGACTACTTGTCTTAGGGATGTGGTGTGCTTCCAGTATATAAGAAGACAGTTTTGCAAAAGGTCACTGAGCTTTTTTTGGCATACTTGAACCCTGAATTTAACTCAGTCTTCACTCAACAGCCTGCCATGTTGCCTTTCGATCTTGGGATTGTCTCTAGACTTGAACTAGTGGCCTATGGTGTTGCTTAATAGTCTTGAAACTATGCCATTTTACTTTTCGATTTTGGATTTGTCAGCCTCAGCACCCAGCAGCTGTCTGAGGGAAGAGATGCCTCCAGCTCATGTGGTCCAGGAGTGACAGACAGAGCTGAAACCCATTGTTGAGGGCATTTCACTCAGCCCCTAGACCTTGGCAGTTTGAACTCAAACTTCTAGCATCCTAAAATGAAAGATAAAAAATCCCCGTTGTTCAAGGCATCTATCTGTTAGAGCAACATTAGAGAATCAAAATAAACACATTAGAGAAATTCTAAGGGAGGTACATTCTACAAAATCCTTGACCGATACCCTTCAAATATGTCATCAAAAACAAGTCTGAGAAACTTCCCCAGTCTTGAGAAGTCTGAGAAATAATTACTAACTACAATTTGATAAACTAGATAGGATTCTGGAACAGAGAAAAGACGTTAAGTAAAAACTAAGGAAATCTGAATAAAGTATGAGCTTTTGTTAATCATAATGTGTATATATGGTTCATTAATTTTAAAAAATGTACCATACTCATGTTTGATATTAATAATCTAGGGCAGTAGGTATAAAGTACATGGGAACTCTCTGTTATACTTTCACAATTGTTCTGTACATCTAAATCAATTACAAAGTTAATTTAAAATTATTAAAATGATAAAAGTCATAATCTACTTTGACTCTTAGATTCTTTACAGATCCTTAATTTCAGGTATATTATTTCACTGTTTTTGTTATCTATAGAGGTAACATAAATGCTTTAAAAAGTCTCAAGTTAGTGTTAATACACGATTCTACCAATAATGTGAAAGAAGCAGAGATCCACATTGATCACCAATTTATATCTATGGTTATGGTGCATCTCGTAAGTGCTTTTATGTGGGCAAAATTCTCTGAGTTTTTAATGTAATATATTGATGAAGGAACTGTCAAATAAATTAAAATATTGCTGTGTTTTTATAATCATATAAAGAGATGATATGGTTTAGTCAAGGGGCATAGTAAAAAAGAAACCAAATGGATATTTGTCTCAGCTTTGTAATTTGATTTAGCAGGTCTGAGCTGAAGTCTCCTTATTTGGAAAATGAAGATTATTGGAGTATACAGTGTCCAGGGTTGGTTTTTATTTTTCCATACTCTAAGATTACATGATAGAGTTCTGGTGGCGTAGTGTCTAAGACATTTGACTGCTAACCAGAAGGCTGGCAGTTTAAACCCACCAGCCACTCCTCAGAAAGCAGGTTGAGTAATCTACTTCCATAGAGATACTTCCTTGGAAACCCAAGGAGCAGTCGCTATGAGTCGAATTTGAGTCAAGTGCAGTTAGTAAGATTATATGATGGTTTAGATATTATGATGATATTATTCTCAAAATAAATCTATGAAATATAACTGAATTTCTAGTTTCTTGTTGCTTTTTTGACAAGTAAAAAAAGGAATTACTTCAAGTTAACTAATATATGCTATAAAAGCAGGGGACATGGAACATAAATCCAATTTGGGGATTTGTTTGTGCATGTGTTGGGGTGGAAGTTAGAATCATGAACAATTTGGCAATCTAAGTGGCCTTAAAAAGTTAAAAAAATATATTGTAATTATTCAGTTGTACAATAAGAAAAACTATAGAATTAGGAAGCTATGTAATAAAATACAGAGACAAGAATGGGCACAGTGTGTTTGAGGAAATATGAATTGACAGGTATAACTGGAACATAAGGGACCATATCTGTCTTTTTTTCTGTGATGCCATAATTCTTGGTGTATGTCTAGCTATAGCCCTCCTGGCATTGGATGACCATCCTTTTTTTAGCTAATCTATGAGACCGCATAATTTCTGCATGCAGAGACTATGTTTTCACTCTCTTTATCTACTTTGCCCAACACAGCCTTTTTAGCCAGTGTGTGTTTGTTGAATGTATGATAGAAGCAAGAGGTGAAGCTGAAAAAGTAATTTGAGGCAAGGGCAAAGTTCTCAGCTCACAAAGTGATTATGTCAAAGAGTCGCATACTTCCCAGTTGTCTTGATTTAAAAGGAAGCTTTCATTTTAATGTTTATAAATAAGATTTATGACTTGAGAATAAATTTCCATCAAGATGTAAGTAAAGTGTTCAGAGCTGTGTCCCTGCGTATTTTAGAGGATTTTAGTGGATTAACAAGGCTGATGAAGTTAACTCGATTTTTCTAGGATTCATTAGTGATTGAACATGGTAAAATGCAATTTTAAAAATGATACTACATTAGAATATACTAGTGGAACTAATAATAGTCTTGGAAGAAAGAGACTACATTTCATCTCCTAATAATTCTTAGATAATAATAATAAAAGGCCAAAGCTAAAATGTAATATGGTATGTTCAGTCTCCTCATATTCATGTGAAAGCTGGACAATGAAAACGAAAACCAAAGGAGTATTGATGCCTTTGAAGTGTAGTGTTGGTGAAGAGTATTGAATACACAACGGACTGCCAGACAAATGAACAAATCTGTCTTGCAAGAAGTACAGCCAGAACGTGCCTTAGAAATGAGATGACAAGACTTTTTCTTTCATATTTTGCACATAAAATCATGAAGGACAGGTCCTTGGAGAAGGGCATCAAGCTCAGTAAAGGAACTCTAGTAGCACAGTGGGTAAGGCATTTGACTGCTAACCAGAAATTTGGTGGTTCAAACTCAACAGGTACTCTGTGGGAAAAAGATGAGACAATTGACTTCTGTAAAGATTTACAGTGTTGGAAACTCAATGGGGGTTGCTATGAGTTGGAATTGACTTCATTCCAGTGAGAACTGGGTAGGTAAAATAAAGGGTCAGCAATAAAGAGGAAGATTCTTAACGGGATGGATTGACACAATGGCTGCAACAATGGGCTCAGGTACAACAGTAATTGTGGGGATGGAACAGGATTGGGTAGAGTTTTGCTTTATGAGGCATGGGTTTGCTATGCACTGGAAACAATTGAGTAACCCCTAACAACAACAACACATATTATGTTAGGATTTTCTAAATATGAAGGAAAAATGTAACAGAACAGAAAAATAGGAACTTAACATTATGACTTCTCTCTCCCTTCAGAATGAGGTGGAAATTTCTGTTTACCAGTAGGTTTTAACCTATATTGATGAAAAATCAGGAATTCAAACCAAGGACCAGTAATTCAATCTACTTTGAGTAGTCATAAAGGGAAGGTGAACATAAGCACAAAGTATCTTAATCCAATCAGGCACATTTTGTTGGCACTTTTGTACATTCTTGTGAAATGATAATGTGAGCTCTCCCAAGTAGAAGTATGCCAAAGTATCCCTATCAAAACCAGCAGCTAAGAGTGTATTTAATCTCTGAAGAAGACTAAACAAAATATATGTAAAGTCAATTACCTATCTGTGATGAAGTAAAGGAGATGGTACTGTTAAATGAAATGTTCAGGTAATTTTCAAAATTTGCTTTCAATTAACATGGCTCAGTTCCTTCTATCAAAACACTAATTTTTATATCACTCTGGTGAAGATTTAAAGAACAATGAAATAAAAAAGAAGTCCTGCAATTGAAGAGTAGCATCATCAGTTATTGTGGAATCCATTTCAACTGGTCCTAGCAACCTCATTTATGTAACAGTAGAACTGTACTCCATAAGGTATTCAATACCTGATTTTTCAGAAGATTATCAGGCCTTTCTTCCAAGGTGACTCTCAAACCATCACCATTTTGTTTAGCAGACAAACACTTTAATTGTTTGAACCACTTAGGGAATCCTGAAAAATTAATAAGACACTACCTGCCATCAAGTCAACTCAGGCTCATGACAACCTTATACAAAACAAAATAAAATATTTTCCAGTCCAGCATTATCTTCACTGACATCAGCATGTTAGAATCTATTATTAAAGTTTTGGGTCAATCCATATCACCAATGGTCTCCCTCACCCTCCCTGGCCCTCTACCAAACATACTGTCCTTCTTTAGCAATTGATTCCTCCTGATGACATGTCAAAAGTAAGTAAATCAGAAAATGTTCTGTTGTGTGTGCAGATTTTCACTATTTAATACTTAGGAGCTCTGGTGGCACAGTTCCTAGGCATTTGACTGTTAACTAGAAGGTTGGTTGTTCAAACCCACCAGCCACTCTGCAGAAGGAAGATGGGTCAATCTATTTCTGTAAAGATTAAACACCGTCGAAACCCAACACTGGTCACTGAGTCAGAATAGACTCTATGGCAGTGAGTTTGGTTTAGTTTCCTTTCTTTCTTTAATTCTTTTTTTTTTTTTTTTAATTTTTCAGAAGTAAACTGTCAGTCTTTTCTTTCTAATCTCTCTTAGTCTAGAAGCTTCTCTGAAACCTATGCACTATGGATGACCCTGCTGGTAGTTGAAATACCAATGGGATGTCTTCCAGTATCATATCAACACACGAGTCACCAGAGAACGACAAACTGACAGACAAGTGGTAGAACTGAAGAATAAAAGGAAATATTTATGCAAATACAAATCTAAATAAAAGTGATTAATATTTTTCATTATGGAATAAATATTCAGTAACCACTTAGTAATTAATAATTTTTTCTAGAATTATTTAGGCAGCTCTGGTAGCGTAGTGCCTAAGGCACTTCACTGCTAACCAGAAGGGTGGCGGTTCAAACCCACCAGCCACTCCTTGGAAGGAAGTTTGGGCAATCTACTTCCGTAGTGATACTGCCTCGGCAACCCAAGGAGGGGTCACTATCAGTTGCTATGAGTCGGGTCTGACTTGACGGCATATAACAACAACAACAAAAGAGTTATTTTTAAATATGCATGCACTAAAATTTCTGATGGTCTACTTTGAGGAATAATTGTTGCATCTTAATTGTAATGTAATATATTATTTTGATTTATTAACGCATAAGCAACCAGGGTGAGCTTTGTGGTTATGATGGTGAGAAGAATTATAAAGATGCCCTCCATGATTCTCCTCTCCTGATTATTGAATCAAACATTAATATAGGTACTATTGTGAAGGGACTTTGGTAATCAAAATAATATTGGTAATCAGCTGATTTTCAATTAGTGGGATAATCTCAGGTTGTGTAAGTAGTGACAATGTAATAACATGTTTTCTTAAAAAGGACACTTAGAGTGATACAGGGAAGAGAGAGGTAAAGGAGAGGGACAGAGGGCATGTCAGATAGTTTGAAAAGGCATGAAAAGGGCTTGACTCAATGTGGTTGGCACAAATTGTTCCAGTAGTCAGGAAATTCAGATGATCTCTTTTTAACAGCCAAAAGAAAATAGAAACCTTAGTTTTAGAACCACAAGTGACTGTAGTATTCCAGCAATCTTAAATGATTTTCCTTCATAGAGTCCAATAAAAATACAATCCTGCTGACATCTTGGTTTTGGTTTACGGAAACACTATTACACCACCCTGGACTTCTGACTTACAGAAACTATGAAATAATGAATAACAATTTATATCATTTTAAACTACTATGTTTGTGGTAATTTGTTATAGCATCAATAAACAACTAACACAGTTACTATTTTATTCTGACATCCAAGAAATAAATAACCAAGTTGAAAATTGTTTTCACTATCAAACAGTAGGGAATTACATGTCTTTGTGGATGACAAAGAGGGGCTAATGTTAAAATGAAGAGTCAGTCATTTCTTAGGGCAAATACATAAACTGTGATTTCACATCTATTAAGCTCACTCCTTTGTCAGGGAGATCATTTCCTGAATGATTATGTAAAGTTCTTTCCAGAACCTACAATTGGTATTCTCATATGCCATGAATGTTGATGGTATTCTTCCCCAGCAACATTTATTCATCTCAAAATGTTTTCTGTAATTTGTCCTGTGTTTGGAAAAGGGATGTTGTTGTTGTTGTTATGTGCCGTCGAGTCGGACCCGACTCATAGCGACCCCTCCTTGGGTTGCCGAGGCAGTATCACTACGGAAGTAGATTGCCCCATCTTCCTTCCAAGGAGTTGCTGGTGGGTTTGAACCACCAGCCCTCTGGTTAGCAGTTCAGTGCTTTAGGCACTATGCTACCAGAGCTCCATTGGAAAAGGGGTAAGAGGACTGAATTCACTTCATTTTTTTGACTTAAAAAACTACAAAAATTTTCATCAATTGGTAGTAGTATTTATCAAGGCAGCAAGTAGAATATGCAAGGAATAAAAGTATTTTATTAGTGTATTTTAATATACAGACAAGCTTAATAAATATGCTGAACCAACATTCTTATAAGTGGAGAGTTTTCCCTTAAGAGTAATATTGTTCTCTTGTTTTGTATTATACAATCAAAATTTTAGCCACAGAGGCCTAGTTTAAACACAACTTCTCATATTTACCACTGAGTGACAAGGGACAAGATGCAGAATTTTTCTAGGATGCAGTTTCCTCGTTTATAATGAAGAAAAAATAATAGTTCTTTCTCTGGTTTCTTAGGAAGATCAATTAAGATAATGAATATGAAGTGACTAGAACTTTCCCACCATGCAGTAGCCTAACCTTTCAACAAATATTGTTACATAAATGAATCATAAGAATCATCATCATAATTGCATATAATAGGAGCTCTGGTGGCATAGTGTCTAAGGCATTTGACTGCTGGCAGTTCAAACCCACCAGCCACTCCTCGGGAGGAAGGTTGGGAAATCTACTTCCATAGTAATATGGCCTTGGAAACCCAAGGAGGGGTTGCTATGAGTTGGATCCAACTCAATGGCAGTGATTTTGGTTTTGGCTTTGATTGTATATAATATATAACTCTACCAGCTTATGAAAGTCACCCCTTTTATCCCACTCTTCTCTTTCCATTGCTATTTATATAGTTAAATTATTTTACATCATTATAAATAGAGAGGATACAGATTTTTGCATTGTTTTATTTAATATTTTGTTGTCCACACATTGTGAATTCTTGATGGAAGAATTGTCCTTCAAGTCAAATCATTCAAAGTGATAAAACATGTCAACATCTTTGAATATATACATTTTCTTAACTACTTATGAAATTATATCCTTACAATAAATTGCTAAAGTAAAATTTATATCTATTAAAATATAATGTTTGATTATCTTTTCATTGGTGAGATGAGTAACATTGTTAAACTCTCCCAACAACTATTAAAGTGTTTACAGTTTTTCATAATTATTTTTTTGTTCATTTTACATTAATTTGATTACTTATTGTAATTTCCACACAATATATATTATTATCATTATTCATTATAAATATCAGATCCTCTACATTTTTCTTATATGTTTATATGAATCTTTAATACACATGTATATAAAGCCCTGGTGTTATAGTTGTTAAGCACTTGGCTGCTAACTGAAAGATTAGTGGTTCAAAGACACCAGATGCTCTGTAGTAGAAAGGTGTGATAATCTGCATCTACAAAGATTTAAAGGCTTGGAAACACTATGTAACAGCTGTACTCTTGTCCTATAGTTTGCTAGGAGTCAGAATCAACTCAATGGCAATGGGTTTGTTTTGGGGAGTTCAATAAACATATATGCAGCTCTGGCAGTGACTGGTTAAAGTGTGCAGGTGCTATCCCAAAGGAGGCCAGAGGTTCAAACAAACCCACCACTGACTCTGAAGGAGAAAAGACCTGGGAACCTACTCTCGATTACAGCCTATAAAACACTGTAGGGCTATTCTACTCTGTCCTATAATATCACTGTGAGTCAGAATTGACTTCAGATGATACCACAACTCTCTCTTTCTTTATATATATATATATCTGCAAAAAACTTATTTCAAGTACTAAAGATGTCTCCTGGAAGAGTAAGGTGCACCTAACCCAAGCCTAAGGCATTTGACCACTAACCGGAAGGTTGACTGTTCAAACCCATGAACCACTCCTTGGAAAGAAGATTGGACAATCTACTTCCATAGAGATACCACCTTGGATACCCAAGGGGGGGGGTTGCCATTAGTAAAATTGGCTTGATGGCTGTGACTTTGGTTATATATAAGCTTTACTCATTTTGGTTCTCTAGAGAACCCAGCCTAACACAGTCACTATGAGTTGGAATCTACTTTACAGAAATGGGATAAATATATATATATATATAAATGGGCTGTTTTCACTTTTATTCTGTATGCATTTATAAAATTGAGATACACATTTATTTCTATCTATTTAAGAAGAGTGTATACAGATACCTCTTAGCAATCTATATATTGCAAAAGAGGAGGGATTTCACCAAAAAGAAAAGACTATTATGAAGTGGTGTTACACTTAATATCCAGGATGAAAGAATGCTCAGTGACATATAATACAGTGGATGGAACAGCACATATTCCAATAGAAAACTGTTGGCACACCCAATAATCATCTCCCAGCCTCCAACTGACTCTAGTAATTATAATGTTCTAATGGTCAGAAAGCTTCAATATATAGCAAGCATAACTTCAAAACCTAAATCAGATCAAGACCTTCTGTGGCTTACCTTTCAATGAGAATGAAAGCCAAAGTCTGCACAAGCCACTACTGGACCTGGCCAGTACCATGCCATGACCAAACCCATGGACTTTCTATGCAATTCAGATCTTTCTCCAATGGCTCCACCATACGTATTGCTGTATGCCTGAACTCAAGAAATAAAAGACCTTGAAATTTTACCTCCTGATATTGTTCAATTTTGTCACCATTTCTTTCCATTCACTGTTATCATGTTGTACTGGCTTTGTACTTTCCTACCTGCAGTACCTTCCTAATGCTGTCATTGAT
>NW_006922951.1:31914-39081 GCF_000298275.1 Orycteropus afer afer | reverse complement strand
GATCATTTTTCTTTGGAAAGGTAACAAATATGGATCTCTTCCAGCCAGTTGGTCAAGTATCTGTCTCCCAAATTTCTTGGCATAGAGGAGTAAGTGCTTCTAGCATGGCATCTGTTTGTTGAAACATCTCGATGGGTATTCCATCAGTTCTTGAGCCTAGTTTTTTGCCAATTCCTTCAGCACAACTTTGAAATCTCCTTCTATACCATTTGTTCTTGATCACATGTCACCTCCTTAAATAGATGAACATTGACCAATTCTTTTCAGTACAGTGATTCTGTGTATTCCTTCCATCATCTTTTGATGCTTCCTGTATCATTCATTTTTTTCCCACAGAATTTTCAATGTTGCAACTCAAGACTTGAATTTTTTCTTCAGTTCTTTCAGCTTGAGAAATGCTAAGTGTGTTCTTCCCTTTTGCTTTTCTAACTCCAGTTGTTTGCATATTTTATTATAGTAATTGACTTTGTCTTTTTGAGCTGCACTTTGAAATCTTCTGTTCAGCTCTTTTATCTTGTCATTTCTTCCATTTGCTTTAGCTACTCTCCCGTTAAGAACAAGCTTGAGTCTCTTCTGATATTCATTTTGATCTTTTCTTCCATTGCTGTCTCTTTAATGACTTTTTTCTCTCTTTATGTATGATGTTTTTGATGTTATCCCACAATTCCTTTGGTTTTCAATCATTGGTGTTCAGTGTTTCAAATCTGTTCTTCAGATGGTATCTAAATTCAGGAGAGATATAATCAAGGTCATATTTTGGCTCTCGTGAACTTGTTTTAATTGTCTTCAGCTTCAACTTGAACTTGCATATCAGCAATTGATAGCCTGTTTCATAGTAAGCTCCTGGCCTTGTTTTGGCTGAAGATATTGAGCTTCTGCTTTGCTTCTTTCCACAGACATAGTTGATCTCATCCTGTGTATTCCATCTGCTGAGGTCCAAGTGTATAGTTGCCTTTTATGTTATTTAAAAAAGTGTTTGCAATGAATAAGCTGTTGGTCTTGCTAAATTCTATCATGTGCTCTCTGGCATCATTTCTATCACCAGGGCCATATTTCCCAATACCATTGATTCTTCTTTGTTTCCAATTTTTTGCATTCCAATCACCAGTAATAATCAGCATATCTCAATTGCATGTTTTGTCAACTTCAGACTGCAGAAATTGATAAAAATTTTCAATTTCCTCACCTTTTGCTTTGGTGGTTGGTGCATAAGTGGAATAATAGTAGTATTAACTGGTCTTCCTTGTAGGCATATGGATATTATCCTCTCACTGACAGCATTATATTTCAGTATGGATCTTGAAATATTCTTTGTGAGGATGAATGCCACACTATTCCTATTCAATTTGTTACTTCCAGAATAGTAGATTATATGCTTGTCTGATTCAAAATGGCCCAAACCAGTCTGATTCAGCTCACTAACATTTCAGACATCAATTTTTATGCATTCCATTTCATTTTTTGACATCTTCCAATCTCACAGATTCATACTTCTCACATTCCATCTTCCAATCATTAATGAATCTTTGCAGCTGTTTCTTCCCAATTTGAGTCTTGCCACATTAGCAAATGGAGGTTCTGGAAGCTTTCCTCCATCCATGTTATGAAGGTTGACTCTATTTGAGAAGGCAGCTCTTCCCCATATGTATTTTGAGTGCATTCTGACTTAAGAGCTTCATCTTCCAGCACAATATCAGACAATGTTTCAAGACTTTTCATCAAGTTTTCCAGTAATGTATGAGATAGTGTTTCACTGTTATTCATAAGACTTTAACTGACCAATACCTTGTGGCCTCTTCCTTCTTCCAAGTCTGTTTTAGTCTGGAAGCTCTGACGAAATCTGTCCACTATAGATGACCCTGCTAGCATGTGAAATACCACTGGCATAGAGCCTCAAAGCAACACACAAGTCACCACAGTAAAACAAACTGACAGACAAGTGGTGAAGAAGCACCTTACCTGAACCAACTTCTAATTTTTCTGTTTTCTCAGTTTACTTGTACCTTTCCCAGAATGGACTCCCTAGTGCCTCTATACCATAAAGTATGCTTTTGTCCCAAATGTGAAAAACTCTATGCTTTGCCATTGGACCATTTGGAGTAAGTGTCGTATTCTAACACAAGCTTTGACATTACGCCATGTGTCTCTTAATGGTAAGAATAAACAAACTTAAAAATCTTTAATAGAGCTAGTTATAGCCTATAATACACTAATTTAAAAATACCTATAAAAGAGATTTCAGATTTTACATGCCAATGTGGATCAATATCATTGGCATACTCTTTACAAATAAAAATTTGTCATTGAGGTTATATGACCCATAAAGATTTAAATAAATTAACATCATAACTAATGATAATTTCAAATAAGAACATCTAGATTATAAACAGAAGAAACTTAACATATTTATTTGCATTTTTGAAAACCAATAAAACACTTGAAATTGCATATCTACTTTTTCAATGTTAAAAGGACATGCAACAGGAAGGTGACATTACTTAAAGTAGTTGAAGCTATTTCCTGAAACAAAAAGATGCTAATGTAAAACTGATAACATTTTAAGTTCTGTTTTTAAAAATTGAAACAGAAAAAGAAAATCATCAACAACTCTCATAATAGAGACAAAAGGTGCTAGCATCTTGAAAATAATGTATTATTAGAGCAATAAACATTAAAAAAAATAAATTATTTTACATTTATTTAAAAGCATTAAAATAATCTGATATGAATAGAAAAGTAATTAACTTGGCTTCAACATCATGGCAGACAATTTTGGGTTATTTGGGGAAGCTTTCAATAAAACATTATAATTAAATAATTGACTAAATCAACTCAACATACACAGTGAGAAAATAATGAAGCTTAGAATCACTAATTAATCACATATCCTGTATGACGTACATTGCAGTTTCACTTTGTAATAATCTAAAATGCTCAATGGGAAAATATTAACCCTATGTTGTTGTTGTCAGGTGCTGTTGAGATGTCTCCGACTCCCAGCAGCCCTATGTACAACAGAACCAAATACTTCCCAGTCCTGTGCCATCCTCATGATCCATGTTATACCTGAGCCCATTGTTGCAGCCACTGTGTCAATTCATCTTGTTGAGGGCCTTCCCCTTTTTTATTGACCCTCCATCTTATCAAGCATGATATTCTTCTCCAAGGAATGGTTCCTTCTGACAATATGACCGAAGTAGGTGAGATAAAATTTGATCATTCTTGGTTCCAAGGGACATTCTGGCTGCACTTCTTCCAGGATTGATTTGTTAGTTCTTTTAGCAGTCCATGGTACATTTACCATTCTTCACCAACACTACAACTCAAAAACATCAACTCTTCTTCAGTCTTCCTTTTTCATTGTCCAGCTCTCACATGCAAGGTGTTGTTGTTATGTGCTGTAAAGCCAGACCTGACACATAGTGACCCTTCCTTGGGTTTCCAAGGCAGTATCACTAAAGAAGTAGATTGATTGCCCAACCACATGCATGATAGGCGATGGAAAGTCCCATGGCTTGGATTAGGCACACCTTAGATATCTTTTCTCTTCATCACCTGAGAGAGGACTTTTTGCAGCAAATTGGACCAATGAGGTACATCTTTTGATGTCTTCACTGCTGCTTCCACTGGTGTTGATTGTAGAACCAAATAATATGAAGTTCTTGATATTTTCTATATTTTCTCCCTTTATTGTGATGCTTCTTAATGGTCCAGTTGTAAGGATTTTTGTATTTTTTATATTGAGGTGTAATCCACATTGCACTTCATCAGTAAGTGCTTCAAGTCATCCTCACTTTCAGCAAGCAAAATTTTGTCATCTGTGTAACTCAGGCTGTTAATAAATCTTCATCCAATCCTATTGCCATGGTCTTCTTCATATAATCCAGCTTCTCAAATTATTTGCTCAGCATACATATTGAATAAGTATGTTGAAATAATACAACCCTGCACACTCCCTTCTTGATTTTAAACCATGCAGTATCCCTTTGTTCTGTTTGAATGACTCCCTCCTGATCTATGTACAGGTGCCTTACAAGTACATTTAAGTGTTCTGGAATTCCCATTCTTCTCAATGTTATCCATAATTTGTTATGATCCACACAATCAAATGCTTTTGCATAGTCAATAAAACATAAATAAAAATCTTTCTGGTATTTTTTCTTTCAGCCAACATCCATCTAACATCAGCAATAATATCCCTCATTCCACATCCTCTTCTGAATTCAGCCTGTATTTCTGAAAGTTGTCTGTCAATATACTGCTGCAGCCATTTTTAATTATCTTCAGTAAGATTTTACTTGCATGTGATATCAATGATATTGTTCAATAATTTCCCCATTCTGTGGGATCACTTTTCTTTAGAATGGGCACAAATATGGATCTCTTACAATCAATTGGCCAGGAAGCTGTCCTCCAAATCTATTGATATACATGAGTGAGTGCCTCCAGCATGGCATCCATTTGTTGAAACATCTCAATGTTTATTGTATTCCGTCAAATCCTGGAGCCTTGTCTTTTGCCAATTTCTTCAGTGTCACTTCCAATTCTTCCTTCAATACGTTTGGTTCTTGATCATATGCCATGTTGTGAAATATAGATAAACACCAAGCAATTCTTTCTGGTACCATGACTCTGTGTACTTCTTTTGATGTTCCCTCCATCATTCAATATTTTTTCCATAAAGTCTTTCAATATTGAAACTTGAAGCTTAAATTTTTTTCAGTTCTTTCAGCTTGAGGAATGCCAAGAATGTTCTTCCTTTTTGGTTTTCTAACCTCAGATATTTGCACATTTCATTATAATAATTAACTGTGTTTTTTGAGCGGCTCTTTGAAATCTTCTGTTCAGTTTTTTTTATTTTATCATTTCTTCTACTTGCTTTAGCTACTTTCTATTCAAAGCCAAGTTTCAAAGTCTCTTCTGATAACCATTTTGGTCTTTTCTTACTTTCTTGTCTTTTTAATGAGCTATTGCTTTCTTCATGGATGATATTCTTGGTATCATCTCACAATTCCTCTGATTTTCAGTCATTGATGTTAAATGCATCAAATATATTTTTTAAATGGTCTCTAAATTCAGGAAGGGTATAATCAAGGTCTTATCTTGGCTCTTGTGGGCTTGTTTTAATTGTCTTCAACTTCAAGTTGAACTTACATATGAGTAGTTGATGGTTTGTTCCACAATCATCTCCTGATCTTTTGTTTTTGGCTGAAGAAATTGAACTTCTCCATTGCCTCTTGCCATAGACATAGTCAATTTGATTCTTGTGTACTCCATCTGGTGAAGTCCATGTGTATTGGTACTGTTTATGTCATTGCAAAAAATGTATTTGCAATGAATAAGTTGTTGGTCTTGCAAAATTCTATCATGTGATCTCCAGCAGTTTTTCTATCACCAAGGCCATACTTTCCAACTACTGGTGATTCTTCTTTGTTTCCAACTTTTATTTTCCAATCACCACTGATAGTCAACACATTTTGATTGCATGTTTAGTCAATTTCAGAATGCAGAAGTTGGTAAAAATCTTTCATTTCCTCTCCTTTGTCTTTGGTAAGTGGTGTGTATATTTGAATAATAGTAGTATCAACTAGTCTTTCTTGCAGGCATATGGATATTATCCTATCACTGACACCATTGTACTTCAGGAAAGATATTGTAGTATTCTTGTGATGATGAGTGCCATATCATTCCTATTCAATCTGTCTTTCCCCACGTAATAGTTCATATGGTTTTCTGATTCAAGATGGCTAAAAACAGTCCATTTCAGCTCACTAATGTGTAGGGTATCAATCTTTATGCATTCCATTTCTTTTTTGACAACTTCCAATTATCCTAGATTCATATTTTGTGAATTCCATTTCCTGATGGATGTTTGCAGCTGTTTCTTCTCATGTTGACTCATGCTACATCAGCAGATGCAGGTCTTAAAAGCATTACTCCATCCATATCATTCAGGTCACCTTTACTCTGAATAGGCAACTCTTCCCCAGTCGTATTTTGAGTGCCTTCTGACTTGAGGGGCTCATCTTCTGGCACTATATCAGACAATGTTTCAGGGCTATTTATAAAGTTTTCCAGTAATATATCAGACTATGTTTCATGGCTATTCATAATCCACTGCTATTCATTGCCAATTCTGTGAGACGTAGATGGCCTCTTCCTTCTTCTGAGCTTCTTAGTCTGGAAGCTTTGCTGAAATCTCTCCACAATGGGTAATCCTGCTGGTATTTGCAACAATGGTTGTATAACCTCTAATCTTATAGCAACACACAAGCCACCACAGGATGACAAACTGACAGACTATTTCATCTCCCTTAGTTGTTCCAAACCACTGCACTAACTACCTGGCCTCCCTTAAAACTGCTTCCAAAAGACCTCAGTGCCTGGCTCTGCTTCCAGATTCTCTTTAAAGCCACATCTAAAAGCCCCAGTACCCCAACTCTATTTTATAAATGAATAAAATAAAAGCCAGAAAGATGGTCCATACAAAGAGCAAATATATTGCAAGTGATGGTGTCAGATTGGTAACCACAGATTTTTAACATCAATTTTCATTGTACTTTTAGTACATCAGACTATGATCAAGAGTAGACATTTAAAAATATTAGTGTTCATTTTATTGTGTGTCTGTTTTATTTTCCCCAATCAAGACTAAGTGATTCTTGAGATAAGAGACTACCTTATGTTCTCTCTTCCATTGTTCACATCTAAAAGGATTCTAGGCCCATAAATATAGCTAAATAAGTATATGCTGAAGTAAATTTTAAGAGACATATACTTTAAGGAACTCATTCATAGCACTGTTGATAGTTTGTGCTGTCAAGTTGAATCAACAAAGTGTACCTACAGAACAGAGTAGAACGGCCTCATAGGATATTCTAATTCTAAGAATTAGATTGTCTGTTTTTTTCTCCTGCAGAGTGGGAGAAAAACAATAAAAAAATAAAAGTAAAATATTTTCAAAAGCCTTAATGAACCAGAGCATACACATAAGAAAGCTCATACATTTTATATATTTGGAAAAAAATAGTACGAAGAAGAAAACTTATTTATTTTTATTATTTTTATTGTGATTTGGGTGAAAATTTACAGAGTAGATTCACCTTCCATACAGCAGCTCACATACACTTTGCCTCATGACATTGACTGCAATTTCCCACAATGCAA
>NW_006922951.1:24531-30769 GCF_000298275.1 Orycteropus afer afer | reverse complement strand
TATTTGTCCTTTGACTGACTTATTTCACTCAGCATAATGGCCTCCAAGTTCCTGCACATTATGCGGTGTTCTGCAGATTCTATGTTATTCTTTAGAGTTGCATAGTATTCCACTGTGTGTATGTATCATAATTTTGTTGTCCACTCTTCTGTTGATGGACATCTAGGTTGTTTCCATCTTTTTGCTATTGTAAATAGTGCAGCAATGAACATGGGTGTGCATATATCTGTTCTTACCCTGGCTTTCACTGCTTTAGGATATATATCTAGTAATGGAATTCCTGGGTCAAATGGTATTTCTAATTCCAAATTTTTAAGGAATTGCCATACTCCTTTCCACAGTGGTTGTATCATTTTACATTCCCACCAGCAGTGGAGAAGAGTACCAACCTCTCTGCATCCTCTCCAGCATTTCTTACTTTCTGTTTTGTTGAGCTTTGCTACCAGTGCTGGGGCAAGATGATACCTCATTTTTGTTTTGATTTGCCTCTGGTGGCATAGTGCCTAAAGCATCCGACTTCTAACCAGAAGGCTGGTGGTTCAAACCCCCCAGCCACTCCTTGGAAGGAAAATTTGGCACTCTACATCTGTAGTCATATTGCCTCGGAAACCCAAGAAGGGCTCACTATGAGTTGGATCCAGCTCGATGGCAGTGAGTTTGTTTTGTTTTGGATTTACTGGCTAATGATTGTGAGCATTTCTTCATATGTTTGTTGGCTGCTTCAATGTCCTCTTTGGTGAAGTGTCTGTTCATGTCTTCTGCCCATTTTTCAATTGGATTATTTGTCTTTTTTGCTATTGAGATCTTGAAGTTTTGTATAAGTTCTAGGGATCAGTCCCTTTTCAGATTTGTCATTGCTGAATATATATATATTTTTTTTTCCAAACTGTGGGTTCTCTTTTGATTCTTTGGGAGAAGTCTTTGGAAGCACATAAAAATTTAATTTTTAGAAGGTCTCATTCATCTAGTTTATCTTCTCCTGTTTATGCATTTTTGGTTATGCCTGATAGTTTATTTATGCCATATATTGTTGTTGTTATTTGTCATTCAGTCAGACCCGACTCATAGCAACCCCTCCTTGGGTTTCTGAGGCAGTATCACTTTGGAAATAGTTTGCCCAACCTTCCTTCTGAGGAATGGCTGGTGGGTTTGAACACCAGCCTTCTCGTTTGTAGTCAAGTGCCTTAGGCACTATGCTACCAGAGCTTCATGCAAAAGCTAGGGGCAAATTTAGGGACCCTAATATACATAAATTTGCCCCTAGTTTTTCCTTGTGGAACTTTATAGTTGTAGCTTTCACATTTAAGTCTCTGATCCATCTGGAGTTAGCTTTTGTGTATGGTATGAGTTTGGGTTTTGTTTTCTTTTTTCTGCAAATGCATATCCAGTTTTGCCAGCACCATTTATTAAACAGACAATTTCTTCCCTTGTTGAATGGATTTCGGCCCTTTGTCAAAGATCAGCTGACCAGAGGTCGATGGATCTATTTCTGTGTTCTCAATTCTATTTCATTGGTCTATGTGTCTGTCATTGTACCAATACCAGGCAGTGTTGACTACTGTGGCAGCATAGTATGCTTTAAGATCCGGGAGTGTGAGACCTCCTGCTTTTTTGTCTTCTTCTTCAATAATGCTTTGCTTAGCCAAGGTCTTTTTTCTTTCCATATAAAGTTAGTGATTATTTTTTCCATATCCTTAAAGAATGGTGATGGGATCTGGATTGGCATTGCATTGAATGTATAGATTGCTTTGGGTAGAATTGAATATTTTCACATTGTTCAATCTTCCTATCCAAGAGTATGGTATGTTTTTTCATTTATGTAGATATCTTATGGTGTCTTGAAGTACTCTTTTGTAGTTTTCTTTATACAGGTCTTTTGTGTCCCTGGTAAGATTTATTCCCAAGTACTTTATTTTTTTCGTAGTGACTCAATGGCACATTATAACAACAAAAATTGTAAATGGTATTGATTTTCCTCTTTCTTTTTCAGCAATCTCTTTGTAGAGGAATCAAACTGATTTTTGGATGTTGATCTTGAATCGTGCCACGATGCTAAATCTCTCAATTAGTTCCAGTAGATTTTTACTGAATCTCTTGTGTTTTCTAGGTATCATATCATAGATATCATGATGATAGGATAATATCATCAGCAAATAGGGGTAGTTTGATTTCTTCCTTACTGATTTGGATGTCTTTGATTTCTCTTTCTTGCATTATTGCCCTGGCTAGGACTTCCAATACAATGTTTAATAGAAGTGGTTATAGAAGGTATCCTTGTCTGATTCCGGTTCTCAAGGGGAATGATTTCAGTCTCTCTCCATTGAGAGTAATGTTGCCTGTTGGTTTTACATATATGCCCTTTATTTTGTTGAAGAATGTCCCTTCTATTCCTATTTTGCTGAGAGTTTTGATCAGGAATGGGTGTTGGATTTTATCAAATGCCTTTTCTGCATCAATTGCTATGATCATTTTTTTCTTTTTTTTCCTTTGTTTTATTTATGTAGTGGATGACATTGGGTGTTTTTCTAATGTTGAACCCTCCTCACATACCTGACATAAACCCTATTTGGTCATAATGAATTATTTTCTTAATATGTTGTTGGAATCTGTTGGCGAAGATTTTTGCATCTATATTCATGAGGGATATTGGTCTGTAGTTTTCCTTTTGAGTGATGTCTTTGCCAGATTTTGTTATCAAACTGAGGCTTCCTTCATAAAATGGATAGGGAGGATTCAATCCTTTTCTCTGTTTTGGGATAGTTTGAATAGAATTGGTATCAGTTCTTCTCTGAAAGTTTGGTAGAATTTCTGTGAAAATGTCTGGGCCAGGACTTTTTGTGTTGGTAATTTTTTTATGACCTATTCAATTTTTTCTTTTGTTATGTGCCTGTTCAACTCTTCCACCACAGTCTATGTTAGTTTGGGTAAGTAGTGTGTTTCTATAAATTAATTAATTTCTTCCTGATTTTCAAATTTGTTGGAGTATATTCTTTCATAGTATCCTGATATCCTTTTTATTTCAGTTGTTTCTGTTGTGATGTTGCCCATTTCCTTTTTTGTTCGTGTTTTTATATTCTCTCCCTCTTTTCGTTAACAATTTGCCAGTAGTTTGTGAATTTTATTTATCCTTTCAAAAGACCAACATCTAGTCTTACTGATTTTTTCTATCGTCTTTCTTTGTCTGTTTCATTGGTTTTTGCTCGAATACTTATTATTTCCTTTCTTCTGGTGACTATAGACTTTTCTTGCTTTTTTTTTTTTTTTTCTGATTGTTGGAGATGTTGATTTAAAGTATTGGTTTTGTCTCTTTCTTCCTTTTTGATGTATGCATTTATTGCTATTAATTGGCATCTGATCACTACTTTTGCTGTGTCCCAAAGATTTTGGTATGCTGTGTTTTCATTCTCATTTGATTCAAGGAATTTTTTAATATCATTTTTTTTTATTTCTTCTATTACCCAGCCATTCTTAAGGAGGGTGTTGTTCAGTTTCTATGTGTTTGCTCTTTTTTCCATTGATCTTCCTGTTGTTGATGTCTAATTTGATAGTGTTGTGATCTAAGAAGATGCTTTTCACTATTTCAATGCTTTAAATTTATTAACGCTTGCTTTATGCCCTAACATGTGGTCTATCATGGAGAATGTTCTATGTGAATTGAAAAACAATGTATATTGTACTGTTGTTGAGTGAAGTGCTCCATAGATGTCTAAAAGGTAAAGTTGATAGATTGTATTGTTTAGCTCTTGTGAGTCTTTGTTGGATTTCTTTCCATTTGTTCTATCTTTCATTGAAAGTAGTACATTAAAGTCTCCTACTATGTCTGTGGATTCATCTATTTGCCATTTCAATTCTGTTAAAGTCTGATTTATGTATTTTGAGGCTCTTTCATTGGGCCCATAGGTATTTATTATGGTTATATCTTCTTGTTCAATTGATCCTTTAATCATTATATAATGTCCTTCTGCAGTGTAGGAGATTGCATAGTGTGGCTTTTCTAGCTATAAGTCTTTGTAAACTCTGTGGTGGAATTTGCTGTGAGCAACTGAGTAGATCTGGATTGTTAAAGTTATCTACCTGGGATATTTCTGATGGGAACAAGAAGAGGTAATTTTCTGGGAAGTTATCTTTCAGGTGTATAGAATTCTGATGTTGGGATTGGTTAGTTTGGCCACTGTTCCCAGCTCAAAAGCAACCCTCCAAGAGTCAGAGAAAATGCTCACTGCTAGCTGGGAAACATGACACACATTGATGAGAGAGATACATAAGAGACATGCACTGCTTAGAGAGAGATTGAGAGACATGCACTGCTGGGAGAGAGACAGAGAGACTGTCAGCTGAGAGACAATGGGCTGAGAGAGGTTGATTGTGTTCCTGAACTTGAAGTGTACCCTGTTGTTTCCCTGATAAACCCCATAATCTATGAGTTCTGTGTGGCCACTGCAGTGAATTATCAAGCCAACTGAGAAATGGCGGGTGCTGGAGGAGAAACTGTTGGTGTCAGGGTTGGTGAAAGGGCTAAAGGGAGGTGGCATGCCTGGCCTCACAGGGATAGGCCTTGAGCTAGAGATAGTGATTCTTTCTTCCTCTTGTGGAGTTAGAGGACATCAGAATATATGGCCTCCCTGCCCCTTTAGGCACCTTCCTTGTCTCTTATGGTGTTTTTTTGTCTTAAAGTCAGTTTTATCAGAAACTATTAATGCCCTTCCTGCTCTCTTTTGGTTGCCATATTCTTGATGTATCTTTTTCCAACCTTTGATTTTTAGTCTATTTTTGTCTTTGTCTCTAAGATGTGTCTCTTGTAGACAACATATTGATAGGTTATGTTTTCTCATCTAGTCTGCCAATTCAATGTCTCTTGAGTGGTGCATTTAATCCATTGACATTCAGTGTAATTATCGACAAGTAAGAATTGGTTGCTGTCATTTTGTTATGTGTTTTTTCGTGGTATTCCTGGTTTCTTTGTTGTATATAATTTTCTGTGCTGAGCTCATTATAGTTATGAATTGTGTTATCATTTCCTTTGTTGCTGTTGTTTCAGTATTTGCTAACTATTTGTGTTTGACCTCTTTTTTATTATGATGTAAAGGTTTATCATTTTTCTTTGAGGTTACCCTGTGATTTATAAATTTCTCCCAGAGTTTAGAACAGTCCATTCTATCTTATAACTCTTTTGACTTCCTCACCATTTAGAAGTTCTGCAACTACTGCACTTTTTCCCTCTTTTTGGGTTGTAGTTGTCCTCATTTGCCAATTGTTGTCTCTGGTTCCCTGTTTAAAATCGTGTAAGACTATTTTACTTTGGATACTTTCATAACTGTTTTGATTTCTCGGTTATGTCATCTTGTGCATTAATAGTTGGTTGTTGTTTGCTATTATTGGTTCTCTGTTCAAAGGACTCCCTTTAGTATCTCTTGTAAGGTTGGTTTGGTTTTAACAAATTTCCTTAATTTCTGCTTATCTGGAAATGTCCCAATTTCATCATCATATTTGAGGGATAATTTTGATGGGTATATAATTCTTGGTTGGAATATTTTTCTGTTTCATTGTTTTATATATAGTATCCTATGTCTTCTCACCTGCATGGTTTCTGCTGAGAAATCAGAGATTATTCTTATTGGTTATCCTTTGTAAGTAACTTTTTGTTTTCCCCATGCTGCTTTCAGGATTCTTTCTTTGTCTTTGGTTTTGGTGAGTTTGATGATGCTGTGTCTTGGTGATTTTCTTTTGGGGTCTGTCCTGTTTGGGGTTTGTTGGACTTCCTGAATGGATATATCCTCATCTTTCATCTTATCATGGAAGTTGTCTTCCAACACATCTTGGACAATTTTCTCAGTGGTTTTCTTTTTCTCTTTCTGTTCCGGAATTCCAATTACATGTAGGGCATTTCTTTTGATGGCATCCCACATAAACCTTAGGCTTACTTCATTTTGTTTTGATCATTTTTCTGATTGATCCCTTTCCAAAGAAGTATTTGTCTTCAATCTCACTACTTCTGTTGTCCATTGATTCAATTCTGCTCCTTTGCCCTTTCATTGTGTTAACTATTTCTGAAAATTTAGTGTTAATCTTCTGGATTTCTATCTGCAGATTTTGTGACATTTTGAATGTTTCATTTATTTTGTCATTTTGTTCTTGTATTATCTCCCAAAATTGTTCTAGGGTTTTGTCTGGGTTTTCCATAATTTTGTCAGTGTTTTCCTTGATGTGTCTCTCAATCTTTGAAGATATCTAAATATAA
>NW_006922951.1:10223-23391 GCF_000298275.1 Orycteropus afer afer | reverse complement strand
GGGGGGGAGTAACAGTGATGCCCTCTGTTTATTTCTTTCTTATCTCATTTTACTATCAGCAGTAAGAGAAACCAGGCTGCATTTTGAAAATTTTGCTTAGAATTCTCTTTGGCTAAATATTCAAACTCATCATTTCTAAGTTATGCTCTCCACAAAGAAACAGAACATAATTCAGCCAAGTTCTTTGGAACTTTATAAGAGGAATCAGCTTTCCTTCAGTGCCCAATAGCATGTTAATTATTTTCTTTTAGATCCTCACCAGAGCATATTTAATGTCCACATTTTTAGCAACATTCTGTTCATATCTACAAAAAGCTTTCCTAACAGCATCCAGTACTTTCTAAGCCCTCATCAGAACTGTCTTTTATATCTATAATTCTACCAAAAATTTCTTCAAGGCAAGCTATGCTCTATCAAGAGTCTCAAAAATATTCTAGTTTCTAACCATTACTCAATTCAAAGTCCCTCCTCATTTTTAGGTAAGCTTTATAGCAGCATCTCCCTTGTCATCATCAAATTCTGTCTTGGTTTTCTAGGGCTGCTGTAATATAATACCATAAATATCATACATTATTTTGCAATCCTCAATCTACCATCCTGTCCACTGTATTTGTCATCTTGTTGTTGTTGTTGTTGTTGTTATGTGCCATTGAGTCAGGTCCTACATGGGTTTCCAAGGTGATATCACTACAGAAATAGATTGCCCAACCTTCCTTCTGAGGAGTGGCTAGTGGATTTGAACCACTAGCCTTCTGGTTAGCAGTCAAGAGCCTTAGGCACTACTCTACCAGAGCACATTTCTATTTTCATATCTTATAGTTAAAGAAATTAATAGTTTTTCCTAGCTTAATTTGAGTTTATGCATATGATAAATATAATTTAGTGACTGTTTTATTGTTTTTGTTAATTCTACCATGTATTTCTGTTGTAGATCAGCTCTGATTGATTGCTTTTTGTTTATTGGCTTTTTTTTCCCCCATTAAAATTTTATTGCCTCTATGTCAGGTAATTTTTTGGGGGCAGGAATTGTATATATTTGTTCTTGCTAAGTATTCTTGAATATTACGTGACACAGTCAAGCTTCTTGGAAACATTTCAATCCTTCTTAGTCTTGCTTTTAAGATTTGTTAGCTAGACAGAAGCAGCATTTATCATAGGATTTATTATTGCCTAGTATGGGGGCACTGGTAACACAGTGCCTAAGGCACTTGACTGCTCACCAGAAGGCTGGAAGTTCAAACCCATCAGCCACTCCTCAGAAGGAAGGTTGGGCAATCTACTTCCATAGTGATACTGCCTTGGCAACCCAAGGAGGGGTCGCTATGGGTCGGGTCGGACTCGTCTGCACATAACAACAGTATGGGGGCAAGTTACTTCTGAGGACTCCATTCAATGCAATGAGATTTTAAATAATTTTTTATTGTGTGTTTGAGCATAGGAAATATTTTGGCTCAATGTGAACTTTAAATAGTTTTCATTATTTTTTTGTTGTTGTTGTTATTATTGTTTGGTAGTTCTACAGACTCAAACAGTTTTAATAAGCAAGTGTCCTGGTCAATATTTTATTCAATATTGAAGACCTCTCAGATTTCTGGAGTTTTCTAGTTGTTCCCTTATTTGCCATAATCTTTCCTGTGAAATGTGTTGTGGTTCTTGTTATGTGCTATTGAGTTGATTCTGACTCATAACTACCATATATGACAGAGCAGACAGAACTCTCTAATAGGGTTCCTTAAACTGTCATCTTTACTGGAGCAGATCACTAGGTCTTTTCTCCCAGAACAGCTGGTGGGTTCAAACCTATGACTTTTGATTTCTAAGCAGCCAAGAGCTTAACGCTTGTGCCACCAGAGCTCCTTCTGAGATGTGTAGCCTACTTGTTTTCCTCTGCTTTACTCAGGCAGTCTATAATGCTCTTTGTTCTCCTTTCTTTGTCTTCATTTATTTATTTATTTTTTCCTTAACTTTTTACTGCGATTTGAGTGGATACTTACAGAGCAAATTTGTTTTCCATTCAACAGTTCATACACATTTTGTTTCATGACACTGATTACAATCCCCCCCAATGTAACAGTACACTTCCTACTGCCTTCCTGTACTTATCCTTGTTTCTATTTCTTCTTTACTAACCTATCCTGCCATCTGTCCTTGAGTAAAAACTGCCCTTTCGATCTCATATGGTTAATTGTTCTGAGATGTGTGTACCTCCTTAGAGTTATTGTTCTCCTTTCTTGCACTACAGCCTGAGAACTTCCCAAAATTAGTAATCTGGGCAAATGGTAGAACTCCCAATGTCTATTTTCATTCTTTGTAGAATCACTCTTCTTTATTGCCTGATGTCCATTAACTTGAAAACTGTTGTCTTAAATTTTGCTTTGTTTTAGTTAAGAGGGTAAATATTGTCACTGTTACTCCATCTTGGCTAGAAGTCTTCAAGTAACTGTATAGATGTAGTAGTCCTTTATGATTAAAGGTTGAATAGGATTTGGCATTAGTAGTCAGATATATTCACCTATAGGAAAAATCCCTATTTATGTGTTTTTGAAATCCCTCTTTCTTATAAATATCACGACCAAAATAAGGAAGTATCTTCAATTGTTCTAAAAAGATAATAAGATATTAACAAGAATTCCAATAATATCAGCACCTGAACATCCCCCCACTTAGTCAATAGAGAAATGTATGTTGTTACTTGTTAGCACCCTAGCTCATACTGTTAACAGTGCTTTACAGTTTTCAGTTTAAAAAGCTTACATGTCTTATTTTTCAGAACTCAATCTTAGTATTTTTGGCAAGTATTTATCATTATGGTTATTCTTTTTCAATATCTTCAGTAATTAATATTTATATTATTTGGATTTCCTGCAATCAGATAAGGAGTGCCAGATTTAAAGCTAAAATTTAAATGTCATTATATTCCTACTTAGGGTATAAATTAAATCTCAGGTTTTGCAATCTCAGAACTATATCCTTGTTTGAGGATATCTCTACATTAAACAAACAAACAACAGAACTAAGCAAACCACAAAATATCTTACAGAACAAAGGCATGGACAGTTGAGGCCACAATAATGACTGACTTCACACTATGACATTTTCAGTTAACCATAATTGTATCATTGTCTTTCCCTTGGTGTAACATCAGGAGGATTGCTGGGATCACAATGGTGGCATCACTGCAGACATTTTCTTATGAAGATATTTATACTTTTAAAATTGAGGGACATTTTTCTGTTTTGACAAATAATCTTCTGTGATAACATCATGCATGTTAAGATTATGTCTATGGCACTTTTAAGATCAGGGTTACAAACCTCTGGGAATATAATTTTAATGGAAATCCTGACAGATTTCTATCTGTAACTAAGAGAATGCTGTCAATGTTAGATGGTACTCTCCAGGTAATACTAATGAGGTCAGCTTTGTACAGAAAACTAATTGCAAGTTGTGTTTTTGCTAACAAGTTACAAACTGTGCTTATACATGTTATACAAATATCATGTAGTTCTGAGTATTGAATGGATTCAGAACAATCAGTAAAATTCATTATTTATATCAAATAAAAAGAAAAGCACTACACCTAGCAATTTTTAGACTACTGATGTGAAATACACGTAATATATCTAACACTAGGAAACTCCCTAGAGCCAGGAAAGGGAGGGAGCAGGAGAGGCCAGTGACCTGTGGAGCAGCAGGATATCCAGGTAAAAAGGGGTGGGAGACAAGGCTAGGCCCCAAGCACCCCAGAGTCAGGAAAGAGAGGGGGCAGGAGAGGCTGGGGACCTCCAGAGCGGCAAGATATCCAGGTGAAAAGGGGTGGGAGGCAAGGGCCCAAGTCTCCTAGAGCCAAGAAAGGAAGGGAATGGCCAGGGACCACAGAGTGGCAGGTTCCAGGTAGGAATTAGGTAAGGGGAGGGCATAGAGGTTTCCAACAGCAAAGAGAGACAAACTTGTCTGTCAGTCTGTCATCCTGTAGCGTTTGTACGTTGCTGTGAAGCATGAGGGTCTGTCACTGGTGTTTCAGACACCAGCAGAGTTGCACATGGTGCACAGGTTTCAACACAGCTTAGAGACTAAGACAGACTAGGAAGAAGGACAAGCCCATTCACTTTTCAAAAATTGGCCAGGGAAAACCTTATGAATAGCAGAGAAACACTGTCTGATACATTACTGGGCAACTCTTTGAATAGCTTGGAAACATTGTTGAACACAGTGCAGGAATATGAGCCCCTTGGGTTGGAAGGTACTCAAAATAGCACTGGGAAAGAGCTGCCTCATCAGAGTAGAATCAACCTTAATGATATGGATAAAGTAAGTCTTTCAGTACCTCCATGTATTGACATGGCAGGACTTAAATTGAGGAGAAAGAGCTGCAAACATCTGTTAATAATTGGAACACAGAATATACGAAGTATGAAGCTAGGAAAATTAGAAGTGTCAAATAATAAATGGAACACATAAAGATTGATATCCTAGGTATTAGTGAGCTGAAATGGATAGGTTTGGGACATCTTAAATCAACCATATGATCTACTATGACTGGAATGACAAACTGAAGAGGAATGTTGTGTCATTGATCCTCACAAAAGATGTTTCAAGGTCTGTCCTGAAGTAAAATGTTGTCAGTGATAGGATAATATCCATATGTCTACAAGGAATACCCATTAATACAATGATTATTCAAATTTACACACCAACCACCAAAGCCAAAGATGAGGAAATTGAAGATTTTAATCAACTTCTGAAGTCTGAAATTGACAAAACATGCAAACAAGATGTATTGCTTATCACTGGTGACTGGAATGCAAAAGTAGGAAACAAAGAAGAATCATTGTCGTTGGAAAATTTGGCCTTGGTGATAGAAATAATGCTGGAGATCACATGGAAGAATTTTGCAAGACCAATGACTTATTCATTGAAAATACCTTTTTTCAACAATACAAATGGCAGCTATACATGTGGACTTCACTAGATGTAGTACACAGAAATCAGATTGACTACATCTGTGGCAAGAAGCGATGGAAAAGTTCAATATCTTCAGCCAAAATAAGGCCAGGAGCTGATTGTGGAACAAACCATCAACTGCTCATATGCAAGTTCAACTTGAAATTAATGACAATTAAAACAAGTCCACAAGAGCCAAAATATGACCTGGAATATATCCCTCCTGAATTTGGAGACCATCTAAAGAATAGATTTGATGTGTTGAACACCAGTGATTGAAAACTAGAAGAAATGTTGGATCACATCAAGAGCATCATCCATGAAGAAACCAATAGGTCATTAAAAATATGAGAAAGAAAGAAAAGATCAAAGTGGATGTCAGAAGAGAGTCTGAAACTTGCCCTCAAACAAAGAGTAGCTTAAGCAAATGAAAGAAATGACAAGGTAAAAGAGCTGAACAGAAGATTTCAAAGAGCAGTTTGAGCAGACAAAGCCAATTACTATAATGAAATATGCAAAGATCCGGAGTTGGAAAACCAAAAGAGAAGAACACACTCAGCATTTCTCAAGCTGAAAGGACTGAGGAAAATATTTAAGCCTCACATGGCAATATAGAAAGATTCTATGAGCAAAATATTGAATGGTGCAGGAAGCATCAAAAGAAGATGGAAGGAATATACAGAGTCACTGTACCAAAAAGAACTGGTTGATCTTCATCAATTTCAGGAGGTGGCATATGTTCAACAACCAATGCTATTGAAAGAAGAAGTCAAAAGTGCACTGAAATAATTGGTGAAGAAAAAGGCTCCAGGAATTGATGTAATACTCATTGAGATGTTTCAACAAATGGATGCCCTGCTGGAGGCACTCCCTTGGTTATGCCAAGAGATTTGGAAGACAGTTACCTGGCCAACTGACTGGGAGAGACCCATATTTATTCCCATTCCGAAGAAAGGTGATCCCACAGAATGTGGAAATTATTGAACAATATCATTAATATTGCATGCAAGTAAAATCTTACTGAAGATAATTAAAAAATGATTGCAGTGATATATTGACAGAGAACTTCCAGAAATGCAAGCTGGATTCAGAAGAGGACGTGGAAAGAGGGATATCACTGCAGATGTCAGATGGATCTTGGCTCAAAGTAAAGAATACCAGAAAGATGTTCACTTGTGTTTTATTGACTATGCAAAAGCATTTGATTGTGTGTATCAAAAAAGTTGTGGATAACATTGAGAAGAATTGGAATTCCAGAACACTTAATTGTACTCATGAGAAACCTGTAAATAGACCAGGAGGTTGTCATTTGAACAGAGAAAGGGAACACTACATGGTTTAAAATCAAGAAGGGACTGCATCAATGTATCCTTTCACCATACTTATTCCATCTGTATACTGAGAAAATAATCCAAGAAGCTGGACTATATGAAGAAGAATGTGGCATTAGGATTGGATGAAGAATCATTAGCAACCTATGATACACTGATGACACAACTTTGCTTGCTGAAAGCGAGGATGACTTGAAGTACTTACTAATGAACATTGAAAAATGCAGTCTGAAGTATGGATTACATCTCATTATAAAGAAAACAAAAACAACTGGCCCTATAAGCAACATTACAATAAATGGAGAAAAGATTGAAATTGTCAACAACTTCACATTACTTGGTTCTACAAGTGATGCCAATGGAAGCAGCAGTCAAGATATCAGATGACAGCACTGGGCAAGTCAGCTGCAAAGACGTCTTTCAAGTGCTGAAGAGCAAAGATGTCACCTTGGGGAATAAGGTGCGCCTGACACAAGCCATGGTATTTTCAATCTCCTCATATGCATGTGAGAGCAAGACATTGAATAAAGAAGACCAAAGAAGCATTGATGCTTTTGAGTTGTGGTGCTGGTGAAGAATGCTGAAAGTACAATGGACTGCTAAAAGGACTATCAGATCTGTCCTGGAGGAAGTGCAGCCAGAATGCTCCTTTGTGGCGAGAATGGCCAGACTTCGTCTGACATGTTTTGGTCATATTGTGAGAAGGGACCATTCCCTGGAGAAGCAGGTCAAGTTTGGTGAGGTGAAGAGTTGACAAAAGAGGGGAAGGCCCTAAATGAGATGGATTGACACGGTGACAGTGGTGACGGGCTCAAGTATACTAAAAATCATGGAGCTGGCTCAGCACTGGGTGGCGTTTTGTTCTGCTATCCATAGGGTCATTATAAGTGGGAGAAGACTTGATGGCACCTAACAACAACAATATGAAAGTACAGTTATATTTTTTCTGATTCTTTAAAGTTAATTTAAATAAAGTTAAGGCATTCACACTCTAAAAAGTGGCATATATAATACATAATTTTGTCAATTATAATGTATTCTTATTTAATTATAAGAAGAAATAATGTTTGATTATATCAAATTTCCAGGGAGTATGAAAATCTCTAGAGCTTATCTGTTTAATATCTCCTGCAAAACTAAAGTTGTTATCTTGTTGGTTTTTGGTTTGGTCTGGTGTTTTATTATGTAATACATTTAAATGTTGGAGTTTTAATAATTTTAATTCTACTCTTCATCTAGTGAGAGAACTAGAATATCAGGACAAAATATCCAACTTAAGTGATACAAATATTTGAGATATAAATACTGATTACTTATAATTTAACTATACTATGAGTAGTGCCTAAGGCACTTGACTGCGAACCAGAAGGTTGGCACTTCAAACCCACCAGCCACTCCTCAGAAGGAAGGTTGGGCAATCTACTTCTGTAGTGATACCACCTCGGAAACTCAAGGAGGGGCCGCTATGAGTCAACACATACCAACAACAACAACAATGATATATTGCATTTTATATTTCCCATGCAAAAAATATAAATTTATTATATGTTTGTTATAAATAAATTTTAAAAGAGATAACTGTGTAGAGTGTATTTTTTGGTTATTTGCTCTGATCCCTCAATCAATTGCAGTTATTTTCAAATTTTTGACCCAGGATGTGAGAAAAATTATAACTCAAATCCCACCATCAACACTTGTACTAGGTAAAGTAGAAGTTCACATATAATTCTTATGTCTATTATATGCAATACATTCTGCTACTTTTTATTCTATTTCATTCAATTCTTATTCTGTTTTTATTATTCTCATGTTAAAAAAAAAATACTGTTTGGGACTTATTAAATCAATCTTACAACCTGGAACTCTACTTTTGGAAAGCACTGGTCCATAAGTTATGCACAGTTATTCTTTGAAGGCTTTTTCTTAGGAATGCAGGAAAATGATAATAGACACTGTCTTTGGAGTAAACAGAAAGTAAGTTTCCAATTTGTACTCATAAGTGCCTTGCACAAATATGTATAAATCTATTACAAAGCTTATGTGTTTGTTTTACCTATTTTAAGGATTTTTATATAGTTTATTTTTAAGACTGTGGGCAGAGAGAAAGTGAGGAGAAATGTAACAACATGAGGTAAATGCAAAGGACAGTAAAAAGGTGAGTAATGTAGTCAATTATTGGCTCCATGAGACTTCCAGTTTGTCAATTTGTGGTACTTTGGTAGTTTATGTGTTACTGTGACAAAGGATCACATCAGTATTTCAAACACCAGTAGAATCACCCTTGGTGGACAGGTTTCAGAGAGATTTCAGACTAAGACAGATTGAGAAGAAGGAAGAGACCATAGTCTTCTGAAAAAACTGCCACTGCAAAGCTTATGAGTAGTAGTGAAACACTGTCTGATGTATTATTAAAAATCTTTAAGAGTAGCAGTGAAACATTGTCTGATACAGTGCAGGGCAATGAACACTTCAGATTGGAAGGCATTCAAGATACAACTGGGGAAGAATTGCCTCCTTAACATAGTAATTGTTGTTGATTTTCAGTGACTCTATGGACAATAGAATGAAAACACTGCCAGTCATGCTCCATCCTCACAATCCTTTCTATACTTAAGCTCATCATTGATTTCCACAGCTGTTTCTTCCCATTTTGAGTCCTGCTCCATCAGCAACTGAAGGTCCCAAAAGCTTTACTCCATCTACATCATTAAGGTCAAATCTACTATGAAAAAGCAGCTCTTCCTCAGTTATATTTTGAGTGCCTTCCAACAAGAAGGGCTAATATTCTAGAAATATACCAGACAATGTTTCAGTGTTATTAATGAATTTTCTGATAATATATCAGATAGTGTTTCAGTGCTACTCTTATGGCATTCCTGGCTAATATTTTGAAAATTGGATGACACCACCCTTCTTCCCAGTCTGTTTCAGTCTGGATGCTCCACTGAAACCTGTCCATTATGAGTGACCCTGCCAGTATTTGAAGTACCAGTGGCATAGCCTCCAACCTCATAGTAACATGCAAGCCACCGTAGTTCAACAAACTGACAGAGAAGTGGTGGCCTCAAAGTAAAGTAGACTTTAATGACTTACACAAAATACAATTTTGTGTTGAATCAGATCCGACTCACCGTGACCCCTCCTTGAGTTTCTGAGGCAATATCACTAGGGCAGTAGATTGCCCAACCTTCCTTCTGAGGAGTGACTGTTGGGTTTTAACCACCAGCCTCTGGTTACCAGTCAAATGCTTTAGGCACTACTCTGATGGAATAAAACTTTCTGGACCATTATTTGCTGATGTGATAAAACTCAAATGAGAAGAAAGGGCTGCAAACATCCATTAATATTTGGAACGTCTGAAATATTTATTTAGGAAAATTAGAAGTTGTCAAAAATGAACTAGAATGTGTAAATATCAATATCTTATGCATCAGTGAGCTGAAGTTAACTGGTCAGACAATAATATGGTCTACCATGCTGTGAAAGACAAATTGAAGAGGAATGGTATGGTATTCATCATCCAAGATCATTTCAAATCTATCCTTAAGTACAATGCTGTCAGTGATAGAAAAATATCCATATACCTACAAGAAAGACAAGTTAATATTATTATTACTCAAATTTGCGCATAAGCCACTAAAGCCTACAGTGAATAAATTGAAGTATTTTGCCAATTATGCAGTCTGAAATTGATCATATAAGCAATCAAGATGTATTGTTAGTTATTGGTGATAAGAATGCAAAAGTTCGAAAGAGAAGCAGCATCAGGAGTTGGGAAATATGGCCTTTGTGATAGAACTAATGCAGGAGACCATGTGATATTTTGCAAGACTAACAACTTATTCATTGGAAATACTTTATTTCAATAATATAAACAGCAACTATACATGTAGACCTTGACAGATAAAACACACAGGAATCAAATGACTACATTTGTAGAAAGAGGCAATAGAGAAGCACAACATACTTATTCAATCTGTATGCTGAGCAAATAATCCAAGAAGCTGTACTATCTGAAGAAGAATGCAGTATCAGGTTTGGAGGAAAAGTGATTAACAATCTGTGATATGCAGCCGACACAATCTAGCTTACTGGAAATGCAGAAGACTTGAAGTACTTAATGATGAAAATGAAGACTATAGCCTTCATTATGGATTAAACTTCAACATAAAGAAAACAAAAATCCTTACAACTGGACCAATAAGGAATATCATAATAAATGGAGAAAAAATTGAAGTTGTCAAATATTTCATTATACTTGCATACACAATCAATGTAAGTGGAAGCACCCATTAAGAAATCAGACAATGTATTGTGCTGGACAACTCTGCTGTAAAAAACTTTTTAAAGTGTTAAGTCATCACTTTGAAGATTGAAGTGCACCTGACCCAAGATATGGTATTTTCAATAGCCTCATATGTGTGTGAAAGTTGGACAATGGATAAGGAAGATTGTAGAAGAATTAATGAATTTGAATCATGATGTTAGTAAAGGATACTGAAAATATAGATTGCCAGAAGAATGAACAAATTTGCCTGGTAAAAAGTACAGCCAAAATGCCCCATGTTGTTGTTTGGTGCCATCCAGTTGTCTCTGGCTCACAGTGACTCTACGTACAGCAGAATGAAACATTGCTGGGTCTTGTGCCAGCTCCATGATCCTTGCTATACTTGAGCCCATTATTATAGCCACTATATCAATCCATCTTGTTGAGGGGCTTCCCATTTTTTGTTAACCCTCCACTTTACTAAGCATGATATCCTTCTCCAGACAATGATCCCTTCTGACAACATGACCAAATTAGGTGAGATGAAGTCTGGCCATTCTCACTTCCAAGGGGCAGTCCAGCTGCACTTCTTCAGGACATATTTGTTAGTTCTTTTAGCAGTCTATGGTACTTTCAATATTCTTTGCTAACACCACAACTCAAAAACATCAACTCTTCTTCGATCTTCCTTATTCACTGTTCAGCTCTCATATGTATATGAGGCTATTGCAAATACCATGGCTGTTGTCAGGTGCACATTAGACTTCAAGGAGATATCTTTGCTCTTCAGCACTTGAAACAGGTCTTTTGCCGTAGATTTGCCCACTACTGTACATTGTCTGATATCCTGCTTCTGCTTCCATTGGTGTTAACTGTGGAGCCAAGGAATATGAAGTCCTTGACAACTTCAATATTTTCTCCATTTATCTTGATGCTGCTTATTGGTCCAGTTGTGAGGATTTTTGTTTTCTTTATATTGATGTGTAACCCATACTGCAGACTGTAGTCTTCAGTCTTCATCAGTAAGTGCTTCAAGTCATCCTCACTTTCAGCAAGCAAAGTTGTGCTGTCTGCATATCACAGGTTGCTGATGAGTCTTCCTCCAATCCTGATGCCACATTCTTCTTCACAAAGTCCAGCTACATAGAAGCAATAATAGTCAGGACTCTTTAATATATTTTCATTTTTGTTAGTAGAAACCAGTGCATAGAGAAGGATATCATGTTTGGAAAAGAGGAGGGTCAATGAAAAAGAAGACCCTTTACGTGATGAATTGACACAGTAGTTGTAAAAATGGTCTCAAGCAATGCAAGGAGTCTTTGGATGGTGCAGGGTCAGGCAGAGTTTCATTCTGTTTTGTATAGAGTCACTTTGAGTGAAAACCACCTTGAAGGTACTTGACAACAACAACAACAACATGAGATTGAATATTTTTTGAAGAACACCATGCAAAGATAGAAGGAAAAATACAAGGGAGCAGTGGAGGTCATAAATGATCAGCATGTAGATTTTGGAGATTATTCATTTATGGTAATCAAAGTACTAAGTTTAGGTGAGTAAATTCCTGATCTTGGATGTGAGATAAAAGAGTTCACTGGAGAGGATCCATTCTGCAATTACAACAGAAATGTTGAAAGATATAAAGACTGTGAACTTGGTAATAAATGTTTCAATGGATTAAGAGTTATTTGAGGTTGTATAAATGTTTACAATTATAAAAGTATGCTTTTAACATCTGATGGTATGTGCCAAAATAGAGCTGTGATGTTTGAGGGAAGCAGGAGGGGAATAATCTAGAAATGACAATGAGAAACAAGGAAGGTAGCTGACACATACATCTCCTGCTGAAGATGAAATGGTTAAAACAAGAACAACAAAATAGGAACAAAATGGGAGAGCTGTAGGGAGCTCATGGTGAAATGTGTCTTGAGGAGAAAATGAAGTTCCTTGTAGAGCAGGAAGGTGATGAGGAGACATAGATGAGGTTGAGGACAGGAAATGTGAAAGATGAAGAAACATGAGTTCCAGTAAAAACAGTGGAATTGTTTCAATGATAGTAAGAAGTGGGAATAAGCATCCATTATTCAGCTGTTTTTTTAGGCTAGAGTTAAATGATGGCACACTATTTGGATACTTGAGATTTTTAAACAGTCTTCTATGACAGGATGGAATTCTTTATTTTTAGGAAAATCTTTGTGGATACTTCCGAGAGAATTATTGTCAGACCAGAATCATATTAAGTTCTTCTTTCATGTTGATGGCCATTGTGGAAATGATATAAAGGGGTGTTCAAGCAGTTCTGTCCACATTGCATATTTCTATCTTTATTTTTAATAGTGCAAAAGAGTCAAAAGTAGAGATGGAATGAGATTAAGTAGAAGAAATTTGAAATAATAATAAAAAACATAACTCTATGATGCTGTCTAAGGAGCTCTGGAGGCACTGTTAGTAAGGCATTTGGCTGCCAACCAGAAGGTTGGTGTTTCAAATCTTCCAGATGCTCCACAGAAAGAAGATGAGGCAATCCACTTCAGTAAAGATTATAGCCTTGGAAACCCAGTGGGGGTCATTATCAGTAGGAATCAACTTGATGGCAGTTTGGGTTTATAATGTCTAATTACCTTAT
>NW_006922951.1:5837-9913 GCF_000298275.1 Orycteropus afer afer | reverse complement strand
CAGTCACTCCTCAGAAGGAAGGTTGGGCAATCCTACTTCCGTAGTGATGATACCGCCTCGGAAACCCAAGGAGGGATTGCTGTGAGTCGGTTCTGACTCCAGGGCAGTGCATTTGGGAACTCTCAGAGGCACTTTTAAATCTGAACATTAGCTTGACTATCAACTTTTTTTTTTTTTTCCTCCCAAGCATTATATCAGAAAGGTTTCACAGGCCAATTCTTTGAAAACTGGATATTCCCTTCTTTCTTCTGAGTCTGTCTTTTTGGAAGCTTCACTGAAAACTGTCCACTATGGGTGACCCTACTGGTATTTGAAATACTAATGGCACAGCCTCCAGCTTCACAGCAACACACAAGCCACTACAATATGACAAACTGACAGATGAGAATTATAATATGAAAGCCTTAGGAGATACAATTTTGTGTACTCAAATTTTTGTTCTTCACTTTTGATATTGTCACAGGAACTAGATACTACATGTTATACTAACTAGTTTTTTTCTGCTTTTTCTATGAAGATGAAGTAAACTTGAGGAAAATCCTACATAGGTGAAGAGAATGAACATATAACAAATATTATAAGGTATCATCAAATCTATCTCAAATTAAGAGGCTGTCTATATCATAGACATACCACTATTCAATAGCCAATAAAAATTTATTGGTTTCCTACAGACAAAGCTTTGACAAATGCACTAGAGATTAATTAATTAATTATGTGAAATTGATACAGTTGCTAATCTACTTACATACTGAATTAAGTTTTGACAGATTATTCTTACAGAAAAGCAGAGGGAGAAAAAGAAAGAAAATGGCAAAAACTGACTTCTGGGACAATTGGAAATGACAAGAATCCCATTAATATTTAGCCATTAAATAAAAAGAAGAAACAAACAGAAGAGAAATAATATGTAAAAGATCAATAAAACAATTAATATAAAAATACCAATAAGAAGAAAACTGTTGAGAATAATGAGAAAAACATCAAGGAAGTTAAGAAACAGAGAACAAAAAATAGAATTTCAGGGACAACATGCAAGGAGACAAAATACAATCAGAATGACAAAGAATGTCCTTAAAGAAGAAACAACAACAACAACAACAACAACAACAACAAAAAACTGAGATGAGAAGACAAGGAAGAAATAATAGATTATCAGTAGAAAAAACTAGCAAACATAACCTCAGCCAGTGACAAATCGTATTGTCTGTATTCTTGATAAGATTATATCTATGACTACCATTTAAAAGTAGTTATATTCTATATCATATGACAAGTATGATTTATTTTAATATATTGGCTCATTGTTTGTCCCTTAATATTTTTAAATATATATTACAAAGATACCAAAATAATATTTGTACCACACTTTGGAAAATATGATTTTTTTTTTTTTTACGACTTTGCTTAGTATCATCTTCCTTCAAAAAAGTCATAGAGTAAAGTTTATATTGTGAATATGTTTGTAAGATATGTCTGTAAAAGTAAGTATGGGTAATAACAAAGTAAGATGATTATTTTTAATTATTGCATTTATTCTAAAGTTATTAAAATGGAAATTTATGTAGACATGTTAAAATATAAAAAATCATATAATGTAATGCTTTTGTTTGCTAGTTGCTGCTGTAACAGAAATACCACAAGTGAGTAACTTTAACAGTACTTTATTTTCTCAAAATTTAGGAGTACAGAAGTCCAAGTTGAGGATGTTGACCTTTGTTGAAGTTTCTCTCTGCTCTGGAAGAAAATTCATGTCTCCACTTCCCTAACATTCTTGGTCTTTGGAGATCTCTACATGGTATCTATCTTTCTCCCACTTATACTTGCTTCTCTCTGTGTCTAATCTACTCTTTACATATCTCAAAATTCACTTGGTTTAAGATACATTTTATATTGATATGGCCTAATTTTAACATGGAAACTTTATTACTAAATGGGATTGCATCCACAGATATAGGGATGAGGAATCCAATGCATATTTTTTTGGGGAAACAATTTAGTCCATAATTTATAATTTGGTAGTAAGTCTTCAAAATAAGGAGCCCTGGAGGCAAAAGAAGGAGCTCTGGTGGAGTAATGAGTAAGACATTTGGTTGCTACCAGAAGGTCAGTGGTTCAAGTCCACCAGCCACTCCTAAGAGGAAGATGAGGCAATCTACTTCCATGAAGATTTACAGCTTTGGAAACCCAATGGGTGTCACTATTAGTTGAAATCAACTCCATGGCAGCAGGTTTAAGTGGCAAAACAGTTACGTGATAAACTAGTAAATAAAAGGTCTGCTGTGTAAACCCCACAAAGGCTCTGAGAGAGGAAGATGTGGCAATCTGTTTGCAAAGAGGTCACAGCCTTGGAAGCCCCATTGAGCAGTTCTATTCTTTTCTGTATGTTCACTATGAATCGAAAACAACTCAAGAGACACTGGTTTGGTTAAGTTTATTTATCACAATGGAGATTATTATTGACTGTGACACATAGAAACTTTAAAGTGTAAAGGATTCAAGTGAATTGTATATAAAGATTATGTATTATCTATGCTTTCAATGTCCAGTACAGTCTCAAGCCTCATAAGAATAGGACAATTTAAATGACTTAAAATTAAATACAAAATTTAATTTCTTAGAGTAGCTATAGGAGCTCTGGTAGTGTAGTGCCTAAGGCACTTGACTGCTAACCAGAAGGCTGGTGGTTTAAACCCACCAGCCACTCCTTGGAAGGAAGGTTGGGCAATCTACTTCTGTAGTGATACTGCCTCGGAAACCCAAGGAGGGGTTGCTATGAGTCGGGTCTGACTCAACTACAAATAACAACAACAACAACAGAGTAGCTACAGTTTTCTTATAGTGACTTGTACATAAAAGATTTCAATCATTATTTGCTTCTGTGAAGTTGGATGATAAGTAGCTTTGCATATCCATATGTTCTATCTTTAGGCCCTGATGTAGAATACTGAAGAGATCTTTCTAAACTTCAGAGTTTACAATGAAAGTTTCAATATCTTTATATCTAAGACAAAACTCAGACCATACTGAGACCTATGTGATTTTAAATCCTTTGTTACAAAATGCAGTTGTATTTCCCTAGATTCTCTTTTCACATGCCCAATTTAACGTCAATGAATTGAAATTCCTGAGCTTTCAACTGCTAGTTTTCTAAGGGAGTTCTCCAGAAGCCCCTTGTCACCCATTGTAGCCAAATGCTTACAATTTTCTGTCCAAAAAAAAAAAAAAAAGTAAGCCACTGTTGAGACACAAGTAGCTATTTATTTATTCTTTTATTTATTGCAGATGAGGCTAGAAAATAAAATAATTGTGAGGATTAGATTCAATTCAATTCAATTTGCTGATATTCCAAATACTTTACTAAGCCTGGGAATATAAAAATAAAAAGAAAGACACCCATATTCAAGAAACTCAGTCTTATACATTAATTTCAACCAGTATGACACAGCAAAATGGTGCTTCCTGAGCTTTTCCCAGCTATGTGCCAAATTTGATGGATGTACAACATGTATTTTTATTTTAAACTGTATATAGCTATTTTTATGGCTGCATCAGTCAGGCTGAATGCTACACTGTTTACAGAGCAAAGTACAACTTGCTTTGAGTCAGAGGTAAGAGATGAAGCATAAAATTAAATGGATGTCAACAAAAGTGTTTTCTGGAACATGTAAGAACTTAGCCTCATGAGAACATAAGAGAGCTTATTCAGGATAGCAAACATTTCTCTCTAAAAGCAACATGACAGTGAATGGCAAGCATTAAAAAGTGCAGTAACTGTGGAATTTTTTATAAACACTCTGAAACATTGTTATATTGTAGAGATTTTGTTAGATTATTGCTGATTAGTAAGTAGTTTTGTTTTCAGGCTTTTAATTCTGTCAAGTGTGTTGCCAAATTTTTCTAGTACATTATTTGCCACCTAATCCATAAACATAAAAATAGTAGGAAAACAGTTATACAAATGCAATCTTAACCTGGACTTTAATAAATATAATAGACAAATATATATGATGTAATCCCAAGTCTTTGGATAACACTCCATAAAGAAGTAATGATAAATTTCTAGATGCAAAAAG
>NW_006922951.1:3633-5052 GCF_000298275.1 Orycteropus afer afer | reverse complement strand
AGATAGTAATGTCATGTTAAGATCCACAATAAACTCTAAGGGTGAAAATAGCTTCAGTTTTCTCTGAAAGCTCTGGCAGTTGTTCTAAAGCCTGAGCTTAATCATTGATAGAACCTTGGAACATTATAAATTCTGCTCTTCACCACTATCTGATGTGTCTTGACAGATAACAGTTTTTGCAATGGTTAGTTCAACCTCCTTAAGGGTCAGTTTTCCTGTCTTTTTGTTTAGTGGCTATTTGTTAGATTATTGGTTGGTATAGTGGCTACACATAAACATCTTGAGGTCACACAACTAAATACTTCAAAGTAGAAAAATTAAGTAAAGGGTTATGGACAGCATTAACAGTCTACTTCTAGCCCTCTAGGTGAAGGTGCCCAAATTAAACCGAGAGAATAGATCTCATTCACAATCCAAAATGGCTATTATGCCAGATGTAGTTATTTTAACACTCCTCGGAAGGAAGGTTGGGCAATCCTACTTCCGTAGTGATACTGCCTCGGAAACCCAAGAAGGGGTCGCTATGAGTCGGGGCCGACTCGACGGCACATAACAACATAACAACAACAACAGTTATTTTAAACATATTACTTACATTCATTTGTTTGTTGACCCTAAATATTTGTGTTAATATTAAAGATAGTTGAGATAGGTGTAATGGTTATCAGCACAACATTCTTCTCTTAAACCAGTACACGATCCTCTTAGATAAGCCAATATAAGATTTATAGTAGGTCTATTCTAAATCATTGCCTGTCAAATTTTATGAACCTCTTGGACAAAAGCAGAGATTGATACTGCTTAATTTCTCTGATCATAGCACTTAAAATTTCTTTCTTTTCTAGACTTCTTGTACAACATAGTGAATAGGTTTGAGGAGAGAAAAAAAGGCTTCCAGAATTTCCCTTATGAGGTAGAGTTATATTTCTCATAATGAGACTCAATGTTGAAACAATAAGGCACCATGCATCAGGAATTCTCTCACACCAGAAAATCAAATTTGTACTACTAGCATCAATAGATAGACTAATGCAAAACGTAGTGCTTCTTGCTCATAAGATCAATGAAAAGGAGGTAATTTTAAAATATACACTATCTGTTCTTCTATTTTCTTCCAAACTTTGTTTCTATAAAAGTTCATTTATAAACTAGCTTTAAAAAAAAATCTACTTTCTATGAGAGGCCCTGAAGTACTATTTGGATGGAGAGAAGAAACTCCTTTTCTAAGAATGAGGTGATAAAAAATTTTAGATTTCTGGCTGAATGGCCTCTTGGGATGTATGCCATCTGAAAAGCTACCTAATGGTTGACTCAGTCACCAATATTCATGGGTAATTAATTTCAAGGCCATTATAAAAGGGGAAGCTGATTGTTCCTAATAGAAACTGTTTATAAATTGAACAATGTTTGATTGTAAGG
>NW_006922951.1:0-1593 GCF_000298275.1 Orycteropus afer afer | reverse complement strand
GAGACAACTTGATGGCATATAACAATAACACATAATAACAACAACAACAAGTTTTCTTCCCATCAGGGCTTGACAACTGCTATTCTTGATGTCTCCTTCAGAAAGTCAGGACTACAGGCATTAAGCCATACAAGGATGTTTTAGTAGGATGTTGTTGAAAGACTGCATCCATGACAAGGAAGAGTACATTGCAGGTGTAACTGACATATTAGACACGTCTGCTCACAAGAAAAAGAGCTTAAATTGAAGATGACGTTACTAGACACATGGACTGGTCTGTGATTAACTCATACTGGAAAAAATAACTCAGAAAAAATTGATCTACAACCACAGAATACATTAGAGCACTTAAAAGTTTCCTTATATAAAGTTGCTGCAGATGTAAGGAAACTTTGTTCCCAAAATATACCAATATCATGAATGACTCCTCCAAAACATGATGTCAGTGTATACATTATTCCACTGGTCTGTAGCTAAACAGCAAGCTTTAGTGAGCTTGATTTAGTTCAGCCATCTGGGCAGAATTTGCCTTTGCTTAGGGAGTATATTCTAGTGGTGAAGTGAGATCTGTTAAAGCATGTCTGTCTTTACTTTCTCCCGCTTTAATCTAAAATATAACTCATTCATAATGAGTTTGTCTAGATTTTTAAAGGAATTTTTGATGTCTGAGTAAAATTGTTAATAGCCTTTGTTAATTAATTTTATGGTTCAACTTGCTTACGCTATGTGCTTAATTGTTTGGGACAAACATTAGTTCAAATATTGTTGTAAAAGTATTTGTAGATGTGATTACCATTTACAGTTTGTTGACTTTAAGCAAAGGAGATTACCCTCATTCATATGTGTTGCTTTGTCCAATTACTTGAAAGCCTTATAAGCAAAGACCTGGTTTTCCAGGAGAAGGAATTCTGCCTCATGACAGTAACATAGAAATTTGGCCTGAGTTTTCAGTCTACTGCCCTGCCCCACATATGTGAGACTCAAGATTGCAAAATGAATACTTTCCTGAAGTTCTAGCCTCTGTCTGATACCCTGCTCGATGGATCTCATACTTGTCAGTCATGAAAATTTTGTGAGCCTCTTTCTTAATTATCATAAAATGCATCTCTATCTATCTATCTGTCTATCTACCTATCATCCATCTATTTACCATCATCATCATTGTCTATCTAATCTATCATCTATATATCTTTGTAGCTAACATTTATCTATATTATATTGGCTCTGCATTTCTGGAGAAACCTGACTGTGACAAGTCACTTCTCTACTAGGCTATTGGGTATATTTATTTATTTGGTGCTCTTGTTTTGTTTAGTTTCTGACATTAAAAGTTGTGATAGTTAAGTTGTGTATGTCAACTTGGCTGGGTCATGATTCTAAGTGATTTAGCAGTTACGATGTAATTATTTCCATGATGAGACCTGCTATAAGCAGTCAATCAGTTAACAGGGATTTTCCTTTGGAATGTGGCCTGTTTCCAGTATACATGGAAAAGTTCTGGGAAAGGTTTCTGGCTTTATGTTTGAGATTCTGCATCTGGCTCATCTCCTTTGGACTTGAACAGTTAGATTGCTGTAAGCGTTGCCACTTTTG
>NW_006922950.1:118328-118793 GCF_000298275.1 Orycteropus afer afer | reverse complement strand
ATCTTCACAGAGTTGACTGCCTCATCTTTCTCTCTTGGAGTGGCTGGTGGGTTCAAACCACCAACCTTTTGGTTCGCCACTGAGCACTTTAACCCTGCATCAACAGGGCTCCTTTATAGGGTCGCTATAAGTCAGAACTGATTCTAAAGCAGTGGCTTTGGTTTAGTTCGGTTTTTTTGAACAGGTTCCCCAGGTGGCACAAATAGTTAAGCTACTAACCAAAAAGTTGCTGTTCAGCAGAAGATAAACCAGATGAATGGGACCTTCTAAACATTAAATATTTATGTGTTTCTAAAAACTCCAAAAGAGTCAAAAGAGAACCTACAGATTGGGAAAAAATATTTGGCAATGACATATCTGACAAGGGACTTTTCTCTAGAATTTATAGAAAACTCCAACACCTCAATAATAAAAAGACAAATAATCCAATTTAAAAATGGGCAGAAGAAAACTTGGAAACAACCT
>NW_006922950.1:116750-117258 GCF_000298275.1 Orycteropus afer afer | reverse complement strand
GTCATGTCTGAGTCCTTTGTTAAGGCCACTGTGACTCACTGAGGGCTTCCCTCACCTTAGCTGGCCCTCTACTTTACCAAACATGATGTCCTCCCTCTTTGGATTGATTCCTCCTGATGGCATGTCCAAAGCAAGTGAGTCAGATGATAGTTTGTTGTGATCTATAAGGTTTTCACTGGCTAATTTTCAGAGGTAGGTCACCAGGCCTTCCTTCCTCGTCTGTCATCATCTGGAAGCTCTGCTAAAACCTGTCCACCACAGGTGACCCCTGCTGGTATTTGAAACACTGGTAGCATAGCTTCCAGTAACACAGCAACATGCAAGCCACCACAGTGTGACAAGCTAACAGACAAGTCTTGGGTTATCGGGTATCTTAGTTATCTCGTGCTGCTATAACAGAAATACCACAAGTAAATGGCTTTAACAAATAGAAATTTATTCTCTCACAGTTTAGAAGGCTAGAATTGAATTTCAGGATGCCAGCTCTAAGGTAATACTTGGAAATCTC
>NW_006922950.1:80030-81400 GCF_000298275.1 Orycteropus afer afer | reverse complement strand
TTGCAAGTCTAGGTTCTGTGTCATCATGTATGTGACATAAAGGGAGCAGGAAAAAAGTAAGAAAAAAGACCCACTGTTTTTTCCCCTTCATGGGGATGGCTCCATGATGCTATTCTGCTTTGGGTTATGGATGTGGTCTGGGGCTGGGAAATTACTTTCTCAGTGATAAGCCAGTGACCCACCGCATTTCATTAGTATTTATTAGTATCTTCTTACTGCTATCATAAAGAAAACAAAAATCCCTCACAACTAGACCAAGAACATCACAATAAACACAGAAAATATTGATGTTACCTGGATCCACAATAAATGTCCATGGACCCAGCAGTCAAGAAATCACACAATGTATTGCTTTGGGCAAATCTGCGGCAAAAGACTGCTTTCAAGTGTTAAACAGCAATGATGTCACCTTGAGGACTAAGGTGCCCCTGACCTAAGCCATGGTATTTCGAACTGCCTCATATGTATGCAAAAACTAGACAATGAAAACTCACTGCCATGGAGAAACCCAAGGAGGTTTCTGAGGCAGTATCACTATGGAAGTGGATAGCTCAAGACAATGAATAAGGAAGACTGAAAAAGAACTGGTGCCTTGAATTATGGTATTGGCAAGGAATACTGAGTACACCATAGACTGCTAGAAGAACAAAGAAATCTGTCTTGGACAAGTACAGCCAGAATGCTCCTCAGAAGCGAGGATGGTGAGACTTTGCCTTGCTTACTTTGGAGATGTTATCAGGAGGGACCAGTTCCTCGGAGAAGGACATCATGCTTGCTAAAGTAGAGAGTCAGAGAAAAAGAGGAAGACCCTCAACAAGACAGACTGGCACAGTGGTTGGAATGGGCTCAAGCATGCAGTGACTGTGAGGACGGCACAGTACTGGGCAGCATTTTGTTCTGTTGTCTGAAGGGTTAACTATGAATTCTAACTGACTTGAAGGCACTTAATAACTATTATTGCTGTTGTTAGCTGACATTGGGTTGGCTCCACCTCATGGTAAACTCATGTAGAACAGAACAAAATGCTGCCCAGTTCCACACCAACTCCATGATCACTGGTAGTTGAGTCCCCCTACTAATGGTTCTCAGAGCATGGTCCCTGGACCAGCAGCATCAGCATCACCTGGGAATTTGTAAGAAATGTCAATCTTAGGTCCATCCCAGACTTCCTAAAGCAGAAACTTTGGGGGCTGGGACCAGTAACCTATTTTAACAACCCTCCAGGGGATGCTGTTATAAAGGACATTTTTAAGTGACCCATCATGAAGATTGCTATTATATTTCACTTACTTATTACTCATTAAGGAGCTCTGGTGGCATAGTGCCTAAGGCATTTGACTGCTAACCAGAAAGCTGGCAGTTCAAACCCA
>NW_006922950.1:76029-79700 GCF_000298275.1 Orycteropus afer afer | reverse complement strand
AAGTCAAATATGAGTGTTATAAAATATGGTGAATGTAATTAATCACTGAATAGTACATGAAAAAATGGTTGAAATGTTTTATTTCACCACCAAAAAAGCAAGTTCAAATAGAGGTTAAGTTTGGGATTCACCACAAGTTCAGGGCAAGAGACCAAATGGCTGCTCTTCATCTCAATCTCGTCTCTGGAACAAAATCCTTGCAATAGCGCATGAGAAAATGCTCTACCACGTGGCTTCAATCTACCTGAATTTCCATGATCCTCAAGTTCCTGCCACCGAGGAGACGCACAACAATCATCTGAGACAAACTTACCCCGGAGCCCAGAACCTCAGGTGCTGAAGATCAGGGACTCTGAGGGGCCCCAGCTCAGTCTCAGCTCTGCATTCCCACCTGGCTGCCCTCGACACTCACCAAGCTGCTGTATATCTCTGTTCTCCCAAATGTCAAACAACAATAGGACATCCTTCAGTACTGGGAAGGTGTGGCAGTCTAAAGCACTAAAGCTCATTGCCTGCACAAAGTCACCCTCAATATGTATGGGATGGTGAATTTTACGTGTCATCCTGGCTAGGCTGTGGTTTCCAGGGGTTTAGCCCAACACTGGTCTAGTTGCTGTTGTGGAGTAGCTTCATGTGATTAAATCAATTGATCTTGGGTAGAGCAGACTGTACTGTTGTTAGATGCCACTGAGTTGATTCTAACTCATAGGAACTCTGTATGACAGAGTAGAACTGCCCCAGAGGGATTCCTTGGATGTCATTTTTGTAAGAGCAGATTTCCAGGTCTTTCTCCTATGGAGCTGCTAAAAAAAAAAAAAAAAAAAACTCAACTGCCATCAAGTCGATTGGCCTCATAGCGACCCCTCCTTGGGTTTCCAAGGTTGTATCTCTATGGAAGTAGATTGCCCAACCTTCCTTCCGAGGAGTGGCTGGTGGGTTTGAACCGCCAGCCTTCTGGTTAGCAGGCAAATGTCTTAGGCATTACACCACCAGAGCTCCCGTGGAGCTGCTGGGTGGGCTCAAACAGCCAGCATTTCAGTTAGCAGCCAAGTGCTTGAGCATTATGCCAACAGGACACCACTGGGGAGATTACCTTCCATAATATTATATAATCAATATTTATAATGAAATCCACTGTAATCAGAGAGTCAGCTGAGGTCATACTGGTGTAGCGTGGGTCCCAAGGCTTATCACTTCTGAGTTATACAAAAAGTACAATAGACACAGAGAAGAAGACAGACACCATGTGAGGTTCACCTGCAAGCCAGGGAGCACCCACAGAATTGATTCAGCCAACCTGGACTTCTAGGCTTTAGAATTGTGAGAAAATCTATTTCTTTAAAGCCACCCACTTGTGGTATTTGTGTTCCAGGAGCACTGGGTAACTTAGACAACATCATAGTAACTTTATCATCATTGACTAGTAGGACTATCCCATTTTAAGTACTTTCTAAACATGGTTTAAGTTCCCAAAGGCTACAAACACCTAATCTGCTTTCTTTAGAAAAGCACCAGATAAATGATTTTTAAAATAAAGGCGACAAAAATGAAATTGCATTCATTCCTAACAAAGGACTCCATCCTCGAGAAAGGGTTCATTCTGCAAATAAAAGCAGTGTGCATGTTATCTAACCGCAAACACCCCGATCAAAAGGAAACATTTCAAAACACTGTCTTTAAAGAATGTTAACCCGGTAGGAGGGAAAGGGCAAGGCACAGCACAGACTTGAGGGGATTAGTTAAGAATGTGATTGAATGAATTAAAGAAATTACATCTTGGCAAGGCTAAAGTCAAAGGCAGGCAAAATTCCAAGTTTCTGCTGGTTCAATCAAATGAATACTTCCTTTTTGCATCTGATAACTTAATATTAAAACCTATTTGATATTATAATGAAGAGATCAATAAGCCACGCCGAAAGAGACCTGTCGCTTATGAATCTTTAAAGTGTGTTCTGGACTGACAAGAACATCATTTCCAAATACTGTTTAACACGCTAAGGACTTGAGGGTTGCGTTGTCTGTCTTCCTACAGATCTGGGTTTGAGACCTGCTGTGGTTACTCACCTAGCCAACTAGCCGCGGGCAAGTCCCTGAGCTTCCCAACTGATCTTCCACCTCTACTTTTAGCCCCTTCTGTGGGTTTTACCATAGTAAACTCACTGCCTGATCTATTCCTCAAGTTAAAGCCCCTTCTTACCCCAGGGCCTTTGCATATGATGTACCCATTGCTTTCTCTAGAGCATCTACTCCCAACTTCATCCTACCCACTTCTATTCATCCTCCAGGCTCAATTTAAGTCCCACCTTTCCAAGCAGCCTTCCCTGCCTGGGCTAGATGAGACCCTTCTCTTATACACTCCCTTCACGACCTTTATTTATTAGATGCAATCCTGGGAACAATTACAACTGTACTGCTCTTCTGTGACTTTTGTTCAATGTAAACAAATAAGCCATTCACAAAAGGGCAGATATGGTATGACCTGTCTTATATGAAATAAGCAAAGACATAGAAACCAAAAATTATCAGTGGTGATGCCAAAGGTGGGAGGGAGAAGGAAGGGGAAAGATTTGCTTAGGGGGCACTGAGTTTATGCTCATAGTGGTGGAATAATTTGAAAAAGGACAGAAAGAATGGCTGCGCAACTCGAAGGATGTAATAACGTCACTGAATTGTACATGTAGAAATTGTTGAGGGGAAAAATGACACCTACACAGCTCACTAGTGGTAAAGTGCTATTTCAGCAAAAAAAAAAAAAAAAATCACCAAAGAGGTTTTCCTGAATGTTAATTCCCTGCTGCAGATTTCTCCAGGGAATCTTCCGGCCCCAGCACTGTGTGTGGGATCCTCAGCCCCGGTTAAGGATCATGTTTGCCTCTAGAAGCTATAGAATGATGAAAGCAGTCACAGGAAGAAGCGCGTCTGCTTCCTCCCCAGACAATAGGCAGCCAGCTGTGTGCCGGCTGATTCTATGGCTTCCTAGTTCCTAAGTCATGGAGTCACTGCACCCCAGGTCCCAGAACAAGGAGGAAAAAAACAAAGGAGCCAGGTGGTGGGGCTGAGGGAGGATGGGAAGGCGTCCACGCCACGCCCCCACGATGCAGCCTGTGGGAGCTGGGTGCAGAGACGGCTGTTGGATCCAGGGCAGGGAAAGGAAGGAAAAACAGTCTTTTCTAAGGACTGCTGAGTTTCATATTCTAAGGAACCACAACTACTCTACATGAAACAGTCTGTCTTGACATACCATGGCATTTTCTTCTGCCAGTTTAGCTCTATTCTGCCACAGAAAACTCCTGTACTATTCTTCTCACTAGTAAACTCACAAACCTTAAGATGAAGTGGTCCACAGCGAGGTGTTAGGCAGACAACTGGCACACAATCACACCCACTATATAAGCTTAGGTGGTGTGAACTGTTAAGCATACTTGGCTGCTAATTGAAAGGTTGGAAGTTCAAATCCATCCAGGGAAGTCTCAGAAAAAAGGCCTGGCAATCTATTTTTGAAAATATCATCCATTAAAAATCCTATATAGCACAGCTCTGCTCTGACATCCATGCCCTCCCCTTGCCCTGTTTCCCTGTGGAAGAAGTAAAACAGTAAAAAAATAAAAAGAATAGAGAAACTTCTTTGGAGATTATGGTGGAATTAAAATTTTTTTAAAAAAGTAACTCAC